>NW_024424452.1:9670287-9746963 GCF_017311325.1 Ursus maritimus | reverse complement strand
CTTCTTACCTCAAGATGAGAAGAAATGGGAGAAAAGGGCCTGGCACTGGCACACACCACGGCTTTCAGGGACACCTCGCAGTCTAGCCCTGCTCAAGAACAGGCTGGGAAGGTACATTCTGAGGTCCGTGAAGATCTTTGGACCAAGGGGGACGATTTAACAGGGAGAGAATTATGAATGAGTGTGTTTTGGGTGTACTGGATAGCCAAACACACTGTGGACCATGTGGGTGTAGTCGGCTTGGAGAAGCAGCTGGACTGTCCTCACTCTCCAGGCCATTAGTGCTGTCTTCCTACCAGTGCCCTTTGTACAGCACTCATCACAGGACTATCCTTACTTGGGCCTCTTATTTTTTCAGGGCAGGCTCTTACTTTTTTCCCTCTGAAGCTCCCAGTACGAGCCCTGAACACTGGAGGTGCCAGCAAAGGCTACTTGAATTAATGGATGTATCTTTAATAGGTACGCCATTTAATACATTTTTCCAAAGAAGCTTCTCTATTATCTTTTCCACCAAGCCGCTAAAAACAAACATACTAACATCCAGGTCTCAACCACTTTCTCTTCCAGAAGAAGTTAACTTTGGGGTGAGCAATGCTGAGGTTCCAGCTGTCCTTCAGTCGAACCTTCGCGTGGATTAGGTCTTGGGTTTCTTCCCGCCAACCCCTCCTCCCTTCCGCCCCACCCGCGCATCCCCGGGCGTGGCCGAGCGCGGCGCCTTTAAGGAGGGGGCGGAGCACAAGTGGAAAGACAAAGCCCCTGGCCGCGCGCTCCCCCTCCCCCTCCGGCGCACCACACGGACAGTGGTGCCCGGATGTCGGTGTCGCCGTCGGTGACAGATGGCGCAGTGTCTGTATATGTTAAGGGGCTTCTCTGGCCTGACCTCTTTGAATTCCAAGCCTTTCGGTCCCCCGCAGTCCCCCATTTTCAACTCCGCCGCTGGAGGCCCGCAGGCCTGTCACCAGCGCTTACATAACGTGACCTTTCACCTCTTCATACTGCCCTCTAGTGCGCTGCAACCCAACTACGCGGCCGGGAAAGGGGGCGGGACCCAAGCGTAGAGCGGCGGCTCCCCTGAGCCAATAGACTGTGAGCGCTGATCAGCTCTCCGCCTATTGGAGCATTCGCCACCGGCGCCACAGGGGAGCAAGTTAGTGTGTGCGCTGGCCGGGCGGGGGGGAGGAGGGGAATCTCCCGCCATTTTTCAATAATTTCCTCCGGTGCAGCTGAGGAGGAGTCGTGACCGCCGAACGCAGGGACCCGTAGCGAAGGTTGGGCCGGAGGCTGCGGGGCGGCGCAGCGGTGTGCGTGGGAGTTCCGTGTCCTTGCGTCCCGTTGCATGGCCCTGCGCGTCCGCGCCCAGCACTGAGGAGCCGAGTTCGCGCCGCCCCCTCACCCCTCCCTCCCCACCCCACCCCGAGCGAAAGGCGCGCCCGGGCCGCGGGCTCAGTATTACTGCCGCGAGGCTCCGAGGAGCCGCCACCTTCCGGGCCGCCGCCTCCGCCGCTGCCACCGCCGCGATGGCGCCGCTTCTGGGCCGCAAGCCCTTCCCGCTGGTGAAGCCGCTTCCCGGCGAGAGCCTCTTCCCTATGGCACAACTCAGGAGGCCTTCTGCACCTCGGAGTATCCTTTTCCAGCCGGCACGGCCCAGCCGCGGGGTGGGGCGGGGTGGGCCGGGAAAGCTCACTGGAGCCAGGCGGTTGCGCAGCCCGCGCAGCCCGCGCCTGTGGCAGCTGTCAGCGCGCCGGACGCCGGCGGGCCTGCATCCCGAGCCGGAGCTCGAGCCCGCCGTTCCGCGGGGTGGGGGCGCGGGCCGGCCCGGAGCCCCGCGCCCACCATCCTTTCCCCGGCTCCGCACTTTGTCCCCGGGCCTCGCTTTCGAGGAGCGGCCCCCTGCCCCCGGGTGGCTTTAGGCCCGAAGTACGAACGGGAGAGGGCTTTCCCTTTGCTGCTTTTTCTTTCTTTTTAAATTAAAACCTTCAACTTAAGTTTTTGAAATTGTACCCACGCGGCCTCGTGATCCGGCTTGTGCAAGATTTTTTTGTGCGTTTTACCCGGATCTCCGCGGGGGCTCTTGTGTTTCTCTCCTCCCGAGAGGAGACTTGAGGCTGGTGATGAACTGACAAGATCGTGAGGCACGTAACCAAGAACGAATTTCCAGACTTAGGGGAAGGGGAAGAAAAAGTTATCTTGGAGGAGCTGATGCCTGCCTTCCCCGGCACGCACAGGTTTGAAATGCTGACGATTTAGGAGGAGATCGGTATTTGTTTTTCAGTGAACATTTAAAAAATACGAAGGCATACTTAAAGTTTTTATGTTGTGTTTTAGGACTAGGAGACTTTTAAAGAAGACGCATCCTCTTTTCTAATCATCGTTTAAGTTTCCTTGCACAAGCTCAGAGTCTTTTAGTTGTATGACTTTATTTACTTTTTTCTTATATGGATGCCAGATGAGTCCTTTTTGAAGCTTAAGTGTAAAAAAGAAGTAGATTTCTGAATCATGCCTTCTTTAGTGTATGGAAAGCTTCAAGACTGAAGGCCATTATATTATTGAGTTTCATCAGCCCTTTTCCTTTGGAAGAACTGGATTTCTTAGTTTCTGTTTGCTTGCTTGCTTCCGTATGGAAGGAAGTGCCTATGTGAGCGATGTCATTTGATTTCACTTCTCTTTGATCTTTAATATAATCTTTTACAAGATAACCTCATTTTCATCTTGTTCGATGCAGTTTGTGGATTTGGGTGTTTACATACAAAGGGACCTGGAAAGTGAGCCTGTGCTGTAGGAAGGCTCTTGGAGAGAGAGCTACAGCATCTTGTAGCTGAAATGGATCTTGGGGATGGTCAGGTTCTCCTGCGTTGTTTGCCAAGTGGGCCCACAGGGTTGAGGTTGACTTGTTAAAGGTCAAACACTGAAATGATGAAAGTCAGGGGTAGAATGCAGTGCTTTTCTACCTTATCACGTAAGTAAATCCGGAAAAGAAGGCAACTTCTGTGTCAGTTTGTGGTGTGAGGTAAGGTGCATTTCAGGGAGGGGTTCAGGTAGTAATCTGGTTCTTTTTCTTGTCCTGTTAGGACTTTTGGAAAGCTTTGGAGAAGTACTCCAATTCCACTGAATACAGCATTATTCTAACAGTGTCCTACTTTTTTACTTTTGTTTTTTGAGATATTTAAAAACGTCAGTGGGGTAAAAAAAATTACTGTGGGAATCTGCCATATCCTTTTCAAATGTTATTTAAATACCATTTTTTGAGCACTCGATGGGTACTCACTAATATTGTCAGATGTTTATTTTTCATGTCTGGTTCTAGTGTAGTAGAAGAAACACCCAACAGAGACAAGTTCCAAGTCTGTGATAGGTATTGAGCCAGGAAAAAAATGGCTATAGATAGTTAATTTAGAACTGGCAGCCCAGGCCTCTTTGTATCATTTACTGAAATCATTGAAATATAATGATATATTTGAGGAGATTCTGTTAACGATGACAGTTGAAAATTGAAACCTGAAACTTTTTAAATGTTAGGTATTTTAAAAAAAGTCTTCATTTAAAAAATTTCCCATACCGGTATTTAGAACCCTTTTAAACAAAGGAGTTCTTAAATTGCGTTGCATATTGAGGGAGAAATTGCTTCCTTGGGAATTTCTACAAGTGGAAGCACTTTGAGGATGGTTTAAACAGTTGTACTGTGTGGTTGACAGGTTGGCATATTTATTAGGCTCTTAACAACTTCATAGAGAACAGGTATGTGGTTGGTTAACTGCATTTGAAGTATGTTATTTCCTCTTCTTAATTTATATTTACAATTCTGTTTTTAATAGAATTTGATACTTTAATCTTGTCCTAACATCTACCTTTTGATTGCATGTATATGCAGTAGCATATAGTGAAATATTTTATTAACTTAAAGCTTTGAGCGTTGGTATGTTCTTGAAGGCATTATTGTACCTCCTCATTAAACTTACAGTGGTAGTTGGGAATGATGCACACATTTAATGCCTGGATTTTATATATTAACGATTATGTTTATTGTATTATAGCTTTGAATCTATGGCATTACTTCCTAGGTTAGTACTAAGGCAATACACTAGATCTTCCTTGGAATGATTAACTTTATCAGAATCAATTCTTGATGTGATTATCCAGCGATAGGATAATCATAGTGGCTAAGTCAAGATGGGTTTTGAGGAGGAACAGAAGCTATAAGCAGCCTGCTGTAGGTTAATGTTTTTGTTGTAGTGCTTTATTCTCCTCCGTAAAGCTTAGAAGCAACTACTTCATAACCTTTGTAGTCTCAATATAAGAGAGCTTTTAAATGATGTGATGAGGAGGGGCTGTTAGGACGCAGTTAATCTGGCAGTGCGAGGAGTGACAAGAGCATGTTTTAAGAGTTGGAGTTAAATTGTAGTTGCAAGCCAGGATTTTATTGGATGTTGGAATAGTGAGTTCTTCTGTTGATTTTTATAATTTAATTTCTTTAAAGAAGTTACACTAAATGAGAATTGCTTTTAACTTGATGATAGACTGTTGCAAAGACAGAAAAGAGGATAAAAAACAAATCTTGAGTTGGTGCTTTGTCATTTCCCATAGAACTCTTAGGGTTATAGTTATGCTT
Source organism: Ursus maritimus (assembly GCF_017311325.1). NCBI lineage: Eukaryota > Metazoa > Chordata > Mammalia > Carnivora > Ursidae > Ursus > Ursus maritimus. Next base: position 9,742,357 of record NW_024424452.1, on the reverse strand, counting down.
ATTTAACCTCCATACTTTTCTGGGCCACTTCCTTTCAGGCTATCAAGTACTTTATTGAAAGAAACAATCCTTACAAGGCTAAAGAGAACAAAGAAACAGCATATTGTGGTAAGGAGGTAGCTCTTGAACTCAGCAAAAAGTAGATGCATAAGGAGATATATAGGATTTGAGAATATCTTGTCATTTATAACTTACACAACCTTTGGAGAATTGCTTTGACATTTTGTCTGCAATTATATGTGCAACAGTGGCTGGAACATAAAAACCTCAATTGGCATTTGCTCTGAGTAGTTACTTGAGAGTAAGTGACTTATTTTGGTAACCTAAAATCTGAAATAGGATTTAGAGACAGCTGACTGAATATCCTTGTAATGGGCTTTTTTTCTCTTGATTTTGACTTTTTTCGCTTTTTCTCTTAACGTAAGTCAAAGTAATAATCAGAACAGAGTTACAGAAACTTAAAAATACTCAATGTTGGGGTTGTAGGAATTTTAGTTTTGAACTTTTGAGATTAATCTTAGATGACTAGTCAATTAAAAATTTCATGTATTGTTAGAGGGCATTCATTCATTCCTAGATGTAAATCTTATTAGGTAAATAGTGCTGTCCAATAGAAATATAATGTGCCAAATAAATAAATAAAATCTTTAAAAAAAAAAAAAGGGATGCCTGGGTGGCTTGGTCGGTTAAGTGTCTGCCTTCAGCTCAGGTCATGATCCCAGGGTCCTGGGATCGAGTGCCGCATTGGGCTCCTTGCCCAGTGGAGAGCCTGCTTCTTCCCCTGTTTGTGCATGCACGTTCTCCCTCTCTGAAAAATAAATAAAATCTTTTAAAAAAGAAATATAATGTGAACCACGTGTGATTGGTTTTTCTAGTGGTCACATTTGAAAAAAAGGAAGACAGGTGAAAAAAAGGACAGACACATTTTTTCTTATTCCAGGACCCCGTCTAAAGGAGCAGTCCCTGTCTCTAATGTGCTTTCCTAGTGGCCAAAAGACCTGGAGGCTACCATGATGGCTTTTTAAGCTTTTGGGTGGTGGCATCTGTCCTATCCGTTCCCATCTGTTGGTCAAAGCAAGTCACGTGGCTAGCCTAACAGCAGTCGGGAGGGGATAGGCATTACTCTGAGACATTGCGAGCCACAGGGCAGAGGGTGGAGAAGTAGAGTCCTTTTATGGAATGGAGGTGACTGTATGGAAACGAGAATACAATCTACCATATTTCAGGTTTCAGGGACTGTTTTCTGGGGAAGGTTATTTCTAAGTTGAGACCTAAAGTATGATCAGAATGTAGTTAGATGAAGAGTGGAGGGCTATGCTTTTTGAAGAGTTTGTGAATTTGAAGGTTCTTGAATTTTTAAAATGGGAAGTTTTCTATAGCTGGAGTGAAGGAGTGGGAATGGAGACAGAGCTGCTTAGTGGGGCTGGACCACATAGGTCCTTGGGAGATAGGCTGAAGAGTTTAGACTTTTCCTTAAGTTTATGGGAGGCTGTTCACAAATTCAAGGAGGATGGAAGCAGGCTCCTAGGAAGTTCACTGTGGCTGCAGTGTTGAGAATGGATCTGCAGCCTAGAGACTAGTGGCAGCTAAACTAGTGAAGCCGTTATTAAGTAAACTAGGCAACAAGTATGGGGGTCTGAACAAATTTACTAGCCCTTGAGGAGAGAAGTACAGTAGATTTCAGAAATAGGTAGATTTGACAGGATTTAGTGATTGGGGAGGAATCAGGGATAATGTTTTGGTCGTCATTTGGTTAGTGGGTCATTCTCAGATAACAGAGAACGCTGGAAGAGGGTCTAGTTTTTTTTTGTTTTTTTGGTTTTTTTTTTTCTTTTTTGTTTTTGTTTTGACTGGGAATGGGTGGGGAGGGTAGGAAGTATTTAGTTTGGATGTTCTCCTGTTGCATTGCTGGGGATATCCAAATGGAGGTGTCTGTATTGCTAGTGTATTATAGGGGCCTGAAGTTCAGAGAGGAGACTTGAGCTGGTGATAGAAATTACTAGCATATAGATAGTAATTGAGCTTATGGAAATGGATGCGGTCACCCAGAATGAGAATGCTCTACTGATAGTGATTTTTCAAAGGAGGGTGAGAAAGATATGTATCAGGGTAGAGGGAACTTTTATTGTTTGCAAAAGCATGATCAGTAAAAAAAAAATTGATATTTTAATATGTATTGTTGGAGGAAAAAAGTTTCTCCCCTTTTTCTTCTTTTTTTTTTTTTTTTTTAAAGACTTTATTTATTTATTTGACAGAGATAGAGACAGCCAGCGAGAGAGGGAACACAAGCAGGGGGAGTGGGAGAGGAAGAAGCAGGCTCATAGCGGAGGAGCCTGACGTGGGGCTCGATCCCAGAACGCTGGGATCACGCCCTGAGCCGAAGGCAGGCGCTTAACCGCTGTGCCATCCAGGCGCCCCCCCTTTTTCTTCTTAAAAGAATAAAAATCATGGAACTTGCTCAACAAAATCTTGATTGGTGGAGTGATTTTCAGTACTGTGGGAGCCAGAGGATTGCTTCCCAGTGTGAGCATATTTGCATTTCAGGGGCCTGAGGGCAAATGAGATTTTAAAGTAAGAAGAAGAACTGGGTTTAAAAACAAATAAGATTGAGAAGAAAGATGTTTGGGTGAGAAGCATAAAGGACCAGAGAAGGATTACCAGTGAGGCCAATTAGAATGTTTAAAAATGTTTTGGCTAGCTGAGAAGTGAGGATCAGAGGCTGAATTTGAATAATGGCTTTGTTTGGAAGGGGACGGACTGAACTGAGCAAGAGATACGTGGTTGCAATTAGGGACTGAAGAACTGAGGAGGATTCCCCTGGTTTCTGACTTGGACATTAGGACCTTTCAGTGGCATTGGGAGTAACTGTTAAGGAGCAAGCTTAGGAGGGAGGGAAGGGGTAATAAGAGTTTAGTTTAGAAAAAGTTGGATTGGAGGTATCATTGAGGCATCTGGGTGATAACACGTAGATCAAAGGAGGATGACTGGGCACATTATTCCTACTTTAAAAAATAACAGCTAATAACAAAAACGAAAATTCTTTCTTTAGGACATGTTTGTTTATCTCACATTCTCTCTGATTACACAGTGAATTTCTTCAATATAAGTTATACTGTGTTAGACTGTTATCAGGCTTTTGAATGTTTAAATCTACTTATTGATTCTTTCTGTCATTATTTTACCTCCCCTTCCCCAGTGCAAACAGACAAAACCAGAAAACAAATTTATCTTGTTGGTTAGTTACGATAATGTCGCTTTGGAAACCATGCTGTTTCCTTTTCTCTCTGTAAATTTTTATAAATTTTCAGTGAGATTGAATTTACATAATTTTATATGGAAGCTTGCCTCTGGTTTTTGCTGGTACTCCTTTTTTTTTTTTTTTTTTTAAGATTTTATTTATTTATTTGACAGAGAGAGACAGCCAGCGAGAGAGGGAACACAAGCAGGGGGAGTGGGAGAGGAAGAAGCAGGCTTCTAGTGGAGGAGCCTGATGTGGGGCTCGATCCCAGAATGCCGGGATCACGCCCTGAGCCGAAGGCAGACGCTTAACGACTGCGCCACCCAGGCGCCCCTGGTACTCCTTTTTTGTTTAGTCATTTAAATATTAGCACCATCCCCCCATGAGGAAAATAGACTTACTGTTTTGTTTTCGGCAGATCCAGAGAAAGATACAGTAAGGGAAGCTGCTTACACTATTGGCTAAAACTACTGTTTTTGGATTACCTATGGATTTGTCCCTGTCTTTTCACTGATTATTAATCCTGGAAAACAAAGAATATCCATATGTTAAAAATGAATTACTTGTTTAGTTGTAAGGTAATATTACAGACGAGCTGTTTAAATACTTTTATTTCAACTACTATAAAAAGTGTCACTTGGAAAGTACAGAGATTGGCAGCTAATTCTCTAGTTGTGGTGTCAGTTTATTTTCTTGGGTAGCATCTGTTGTTGTGCATAAAGCAAATTAGTTACTTGTCGTTTGAATTTGAATGTGGCTGGCTGGTAGTGAATTCTAGTTGGGATGGGGTGTGGAAAGTTACCATTTATATGGCACTATCTAATGGGACGTTCTCTTCCTCCATCTGCCTTACAAAGACCATTGTCTGGTAAATGACTTGTGAGTTGGTATTATTGGAGACAACATAAAGACTGGGTAAATATGGTATCAAAATAGTTTTTAGGGCTTTATGGAATTTATTTTTTAAACTCTAAGGATCAGTAGGTGTTTCTGAGGTAGATTGAAAGTCTTCTAGTAAACAGGGTTATTACAGACTGCCTATGAGACTGGGGTAGTCCTCTCATCTTTCCATGGAGTAGATTCTTAAGCTTGCTTACCATCTGAGTTGTGTAACAATTCCACATACCTTAAATTCTTATTCCTTATGACTTGTGTTTAATTTACCTTTATTTTTCCTTAGAAATTTTCAGCGTCGTGGGAGTCTTCCTGAAACAGGTGATTTGAAGAAATCATATTTATAACAAAATATTAATTTTATAAAAAACTTTATTTTTAAGTAATTTCTGCACCCAGTGTGGGGCTTGAACCAACAACCCCAAGGTCAGGAGTCTCATGCTCCACCAGCTGAGCCATCCAGGTGCCCCTGAAATATTAATATTTTATTTGTAAAACAAAAACATGACAAACCATTTTAGTCATTCTTTAGCTTTAATCATTTTGTTTGGATTTGCCACTTGAAAACTGATTTCAATTTTAGCTTTTTCTGCTGTACATTATAGAAAAGATGCTGTAGTTTTTTGGTGTGTGTGTTATAAAGTATTTTATGGATATGGGTAAGTTGTCTCTGTTGCTTGAATATTGTTTTCCTGAGCCGCTGCTAACAGAGAGTATGAGGCCCGCCTGGAAAGATACAGTGAGCGCATTTGGACATGTAAGAGTACTGGAAGCAGTCAACTAACACACAAGGAGGCCTGGGAGGAGGAACAGGAAGTTGCTGAACTGTAAGTAATGGAAGCATTGCCCTTCTAGCACCATCTTCATATTATTAGGAAAGGGGGAATATTAACAGTAAAACAGTATTTATATTTAAATTTATGGGCATACATTGGAATACATTACATTAGTATAATGTGTTGGTGTGTTAGTGCGTTTGCCTAGTGGCATTTTGCTGGTAACAAAGTATGTGGATTATATAGTTGTGTACACTTATTTAGGTATTTACGAGGCTTTTGAGTATTCTTGCTTTATACTTTTACCTTGAAAATACTCTGGAAATGTGATTTTTTGTTGTTTTGTTTTTTAGAGAGAGTGTGAGCACACATATGAGAGGTGTGGAGGGACAGAGGGAGAAGGAGAGAATCTTAAGCAGGCTCCATGCTCAGCGCAGAGCCTGAGGTTATGACCTGAGCCGAAATCAGGAGTCAGACACTTAACCAGCTAAGCCACCCAGGGGTCCCTGGACTTGTGGTTCTGAGCAAGGAAGTTGATAATAATCTAGAAGGGGTATGGAGGCAGCAAATTAGAAAGTTTTTTTGTAATTTTGTGGTCATTTGAAATTAGGACAGTCTTTACAGTAGCTATCAAAAATAAATACACAGTTCGAAGACAGTTTATCTAAGTGGGGTGGTTGAATGAGGTGTCTTTAAAAATCTGTGTTCAAAGTACCTACTCATCTGGGTATTTTCTCAAAGAAAACACTCAGAATTTGGGCAGTAGGAGCATGCAAAAGGTACCTGGACACCAGGGGTAATAACAAAACAGAACTCTTTTAGGAATTGGGAATAGAAGCTTTTTCTGTGGATTTTTCATTGACTTCTCTTGAAAGCAGATGAGCAGAGTACATACAATTGAGTAATCTGATACTGTTCTCTTTTGCTGGTGTGATCGCACTAGGTTCAGTTGAGACCTGGTTCTAGTAATGGCTCCATCACTGACTAATAATTAGTTGAGTCTGTTAACCTGGTGCCTGTTTTCTTCTTTGCTTGGTTGCTTACATTGTTCCATTTTGGATTAGCGTACTTTATGTATATGTTTTGTTTAGTGTACTAGACTAGGGGTTAGCTAGCCTTTTTCTGTAAAGTGCCAGTTAGTAAATATTTAGGGTTTGTGGGCCACATGATTTCTGTCTCAGCTATTCATCTCTGACATTGTACAGTGAAAACAGCCATAGGTAAAAGTAAATGAATGTGAATGGCTGTAAATAAAAGATTTTATTTACAAAAACTAGTGGTAGGCTGAGTTTGGCCTATGGGCTGTTGCCAACCCTCAGTAGTAGCTTGTAGACTTCTTGAGGGCAGGTCTGATATTTGACTTATTCTGGAATTGGTTATAGTGGCTAGATCCTCTGCACTATATAAGCACTTACTGTTTGCTCTTTGCAAATAGAGATAATACTACCTTTTCTGGGTGTCTTCTTGAGACAAAAAGATGTATGTGTGAAAATTCATTGTAAATAAAAAGATGGTAATCATTAACCCACCACAAAGAGTATGAAGAGTACTAAGGAGGAAGTCAGTTATTGTTACTTGTAATATGATTATGTACCAGAAAAACCCAAAGAGAATCAAGTGAAAAACCGTTAGGAATAAATAAGAGAATTCCGTTTCAAAGGGTAGATAAAATCGCTTTCCTACATACAAAGAGACAGTGGGAATTTAGAGGCGAGAGACCAACCTGGAGTTGTTAGGGAAAACTTCATGGGGCTTCATGAGGAAGGTGACACTTGAGAAAAGTTTTCAATTAGCAATAATCGCGCCTCGGATAAACCTCATTGGCTACGATACTGCCACTGCGCAAAGCTGGGAGGTGACACTTGAAAAGATAGTTTGTATCAAATTATAGAAGACAGGATAAGACATTTGCATTTATTCAGTGAAGAGTAGGAGGACAGCAATAATTTTTGAACAGGAGAGAAACAGGATTGGAGTTAGGCTTTGTGATTAGTCTGGAAACAGTGTGTAGGATGAGTTAGAGATGGAAGAGCAGATGGGAAGTTGATGTAGGCTTGCTAGGCTAGAATTCAGGTAGAGAGTCATGGCATTATTGGGACTAGAAATAATGAGATGGATTCTCTAATCCTTCCTGAAAAGAGGGTTTTTGGCCCTATTTTAGAAGAGCTCTACAAACTTTCTTCTTGAGAAGTCATAATACACATTAGCATATTAAAGATTTTTAGAAGACCTCCAGTAGAGAAACTGGTTTGGTTTAACCTTGTGGGTTTCAAACTTATTTGACCTTAGAAGACGTTACAGCAGAGGGAAGTTCTGAAGAACACAGTTGGGGCATGTTTTATGTGATTTGATAACGAATAGAATATAAGGTGTGATGGGAGGGATTGCTAAAAAAGTATGGTTTTACAATTTTTATTCAAAGTAGAAGTCACTTTCTTTCCATTTATAGAAGTAATGCATACTTGTTACAAGAATCTAAGCAATACAGAGTTAATATAAGGCTCTGAACATCACTGGCCAACCTCACTCCCCAGAAGTAACCATGGGCAATGAAGTTTTAAGTCTAGTGACTGGGAGTGATGGAGAATGTGCATTTATAGGGCCTGGGAGAAGGCCTCATGAAGTTAAGAAGCCTGAGGACATCTTGGGACGGATTAAGCTGGGAGGGAGGATGGTAGGGAGAGGACAAAGGTAACAGCCTTAACAAAGGCAGAGAGACTGGAAGCTTATTGATTGGACTGGGGAATAGCAGATAACTCCGTAGGTAAATTGTAAGGCTGTATGATAAGAGATTTTAAGGCTAGCGGTCAGTTGGAGGAACATTTTTAGTTATAAACAGTACAGAGTGCCTGGGAATATTATGGTAGTAAACCTAATAGGCTGTCAGCAGTGCATGAATGCCACGTTGCGCTCTTCATTTGTTCATGTTGGGTATGTTAATTAAAATTCTTTGTTAGTTTAATAAGTGAAAAGTAGTACTTTTGTTTTACTTTTGCAAGGGCTTGGGGTTCAAGTTATGGTTCCAACATGTTAACCCTTCCTGATTTATTTCCCTTATTCACAAAGTGAAAATTCTAGATACCTCACAAGGTATTGTGAGACCTAAATGAATGAATGCATAGGAAAGAATTTTATTGACTGAGATCTAACACAAATAGAGTCAAGTTATGGGCTTCTAACAAAAAAAAAGGATAAAGGATATGAGTAAATTATTCACACCTAAAAAGGGAAGTCTGCTGTACAAACAAATGGAAAAATGTTCAGCCTTACTGTTGATGTGCCCATTAATTTTATTTTCCAGTTGAGAAAATTAACCTGGATAGGCCCATCTGACAGAGCTTTTTAACAGTTCCTTCTTTGTCCTGTGTGCCACATGGTTTTTAAGTTTTGTATTCCCCAGTGCCTTCTTGTATTTGCTAAAGAAATGTTTGCACTAACCTGAATTAATTCTCTAGATAGGTTTTTTCTGCATTTTCTTGGTAACTAATAACATGTTTGTTTAGTTTGAAGGAGGAGTTCCCTGCCTGGTACGAGAAACTTGTTCTGGAGATGGTTCACCATAACACAGCCTCTTTAGAGAAATTAGTAGATACTGCTTGGTTGGAGATCATGACCAAATATGCTGTGGGAGAAGAGTGTGATTTTGAGGTAAGCCCCTATTTGTTTTTGTTTTTTTTTTTTGTACAATTTGACTCACTAACCATACATCGAGATTAGAACTTCCAGCATAGATTACAGAGTGTAGTTCCATGTCTAAAATTGTGTTATATTTGAAGTCTGCTTTACTTAGGATCAGATATTGTAAGGACCAAATTTTAGAACTATATTCATTGTTGGGAATGTTATATATTATGTTAGTATTATGGTAATTATTGGGGCACCTGGGTGGCTCAGTCGGTTAAGCATCTGCCTTTGGCTCAGGTCATGATCCCAGGGTTCTGGGATTGAGCCCCGCGTCCAGCTCCCTGTTCAGTGGGGAGTCTGCTTGTCCCTCTCCCTTTGGCCCTCTGCCATTCCCCCCTGCGTGTGCACTCTGTGTCGCTTGCATGCTCTCTCTCACAAATAAATAAAATCTTTAGAAAAGTATTATGATAATTGTTATACTGTGTACCATTGCATCCTTGTTTGCCCTGTTCTATCTCTTTTTGGTAATTGTGCTATCTTGGCTTTTTTTGGTTGTGTAATTTTTCATACTTTGTTACAAAGACTTTTAGGTAATGTTTAATCCACATATGTGGTACCAACAAGCAAAGAATGTCATTTCACTACAATAATGAGTTGATTTTTTTTTTAGTTAAAAAAAAAAAAAAAAGATTTGCTTTTTTAATTTTCTAGCCCAGATAGCTTAAGAGTAACTATGATTAAAGTGAAAACCTGACACTAAAGCAATCCCTATATAATCCTTTGAAAGCTTAAGGTAAGATTCAGGAGGAAGGGAACTAATATTTGTTAAATATCTGTATGTACTGGACACTGGGCTGATTGCTTTGCCATAATGTCTTGCAGAATTTGTACAGAAGATGTGGTAAACAGGCCCAAATATGTATTTTTTTTAATTTATTATTTTTCTTTTTTATTTAAATTCAATTAACATATGTTGTATTATTAGTTTCAGAGGTAGTTTAGTGATTCATCAGTTGCTTATAACACCCAGTGCTCATTACATCATGTGCCCTCCTCAATGCCCATCATCCAATTACCCCATCTTCCCCACCCATCTTCCCTCTGTCAACCTTCAGTTTGTTTCCTATAGTTAAGAGTCTCCTATGGTTTGTCTGCCTCTCTGATTTTGTCTTATTTTTCCTTCCCTTCCCCTATGTTCATCTGTTTTGTTTCTTAAATTCCACATATGAGTGAAATATATGATATTTGTCTTTGACAACTCATTTCACTTAGCATGATATCCTCTACTTAGATCCCTGTCGTTGCAAATGGCAAGATTCCATTCTTTTTGATGGCCGAGTAATACTCCAGCGTGCGTGTGTGTGTGTGTGTGTGTGTGTACACACAACATCTTTATCCATTCATCTGTCAGTGGACATCTGGGCTTTTTCCATAGTTTGGCTGTTGTGGACATTGCTACTATAAACACTGGGTGCATTCCAGGCTCAAATATTTAAATAGCTTGTTAGGGGCTTCTGGCTGGCTCGGTTGGTGGAGCATGTGACTCTTGATCTTGGGGCTATGAGTTCAAGCCCCACATCGGGTGTAGAGATCACTCAAAAAAAAAATCTTGATGACTGGATTAAGAAGTTGTGGTCCATATATACAATGGAATATTACTCAGCTATCAGAAAGAACGAGTTCTCAACATTTGCTGCAACATGGATGGCACTGGAGGAGATAATGCTAAGTGAAATAAGTCAAGCAGAGAAAGACAACTATCATATGATTTCTCTCATCTATGGAACATAAGAACTAGGATGATCGGTAGGGGAAGAAAGGCATAAAGAAAGGGGGGGTAATCAGAAGGGGGAATGAAACATGAGAGACTATGGACTGTGAGAAACAAACTGAGGACTTCAGAGGGGAGGGGGGTGGGGGAATGGGATGGACCGGTGATGGGTAGTAAGGAAGGCACGTATTGCATGGTGCACTGGGTGTTATACACAACTAATGAATCATCGAGCCTTACATCGGAAACTGGGGATGTACTGTATGGTGACTAACATAATATAATAAAAAATCATTAAAAAAATCTTGAAAAATGTATCTTGTTCAGATTGATATTTTAAAAAATATTTTATTTATTTATTTGTCAGAGAGAGCACAAGCAGGGAAAGCGGCAGGCAGAGGGAGAAGCAGACTTCCCTCTAAGTAGGGACCCCCATGCGGGACTCCATCCCAGGACCCTGGGATCATGACCTGAGCCAAAGGCAGCCACTTAACCGACCGAGCCACCCAGGCATCCCCGGATTGAAATGTTTTAGTTAAAGAGTGGTTTCAGCTGTATGTAATGAAATAGCTGACTAGCAGTGTCCAGTACTTCTCAAACTTTAGCCTGAATAAAATCACTTGGAGGACTTCTGAATATACATTCTCGGGCACCATTCCCTGACAGTTTGCTTCAGAAGGTCAACAGTAGGGCCTAAAATATACAGTTCTGAGCATCTCCAGGGTGTGATGATAACACTCTGGGGACAACAGTTTGAGTAGGATTGGCTTAAGCAATGAAGACATTTGATTATCTCACATAGAAGTCTTAGATGTAGGTAGTACCAAGTGTGGCATAGAGGCTGGATTATACTGTCAAGGACCTATACTTCGTATCATTCTGCTCTGCTCTTCTCAGGGTGTGGGTTTTGTCCTTAGCTTTGTTGCCTCTTGGTTGTGAACTTGTGACTATATTCAGAGTAAGAAAACGCTTACCTAAGCATTGTAAGAAAATCTTTACCAGAAGTGTATACTCACCCCCCACCCTTATCTTTACATGTTATTGGCTGGAATATGTCTATATAACCATCCTTCAGTATGAGAAAATGAGTATTGCCTTTTTTTTTTTTTTAAGATTTTATTTATTTATTTGAGAGAGCGCAAGAGAGAGCATAAGCTGTGGGGAGGGGCAGAGGGAGAGGGAAAAGCAGGCTCCCTGCTGAGCAGGGCTTATTTTAAAGCCTCAGAAAAGGCAGCCTGGCAAGAGAAAAGAGGGAGGGGAATGGCTCAGGTAGTCCAACGGTAGCTAGTAAATGATGGGACAGGGATTCAAACTGTTGGCTCTTTATGTGGTTCTAAAGTTCTTGTTCTTTTCCCTAATTTACTTTGACTCCCTGGAGCTCCTAGCTAGTTCTTTTTATATTTGTAATGTCTGTGGGTTTTATTTTATTTTATTTATTTATTTTTAAAAGATTTTATTTATTTATTTGACAGAGAGAGAGAGACAGCCAGCGAGAGAGGGAACACAGGTAGGGGGAGTGGGAGAGGAAGAAGCAGGCTCCCAGCAGAGGAGCCTGATGTGGGGCTCCATCCCAGAACGCCAGGATCACTCCCTGAGCTGAAGGCAGACGCTTAACGACTGAGCCACCCAGGCGCCCCTGTCTGTGGGTTTTAATCACATACTTTACATTAGAGTCCTGGCAGGAAGGAGATGGCATATTCAAATGGTGTAGTTGAATTGAATTTAATACAGGGACTATAGACAACAGACAACAGTGTGACTTAGGTTATGGAAAACTAACAAGGAAAGGCTAAGTACCCAATTGCTATCAACAGTAGAGAGACTACCACTTCTAAACCCCAAAGAAACAAGGGAAGGAGTGGGTATGGGACCTAGAAGAGAGTAATGTAGTTGTGGAAGGGTACTTCGATAGTAAGAAGTAACCAGTTTCCTAGGGAGATAGTCAGGGGAATAAATATCCCAACATAACTTTTCTTCCACCATCTGATTTTTTGCTCTTGCTTCCTATGGGCTGAACTCACTAAAATCTAAAAGTCAAGGGAGCCGTTTGGTGTATGCCACCAAGATCAGCCTGTATAAGCACAGAGTAAGGTAGAGAAGAATGAAGAGCGATTTGGAGTGGCAAAAGGAAAATGTGCTGTACACATCTGCAAGGTGAAAAAGGAAAAGTTTGACCAAGGGGAAGAGAAAAATTAGGGAGATAAGTATGCCCATAAATATACGACAAAGCGTTCAAACTAATTAGTAATCCAGGAAAGCATATTAAAGGCCAGCAAGAACATTTTATGCACATCAGATTAGTAAATAAGAAAAAGTCAAAATAATGGCAAGTTTGACAAGAATGTGGAGCTACTGGTTTACTACTATTTTGGTAAACACTTCAGCATTACTGAATACAATTGAATATGCACATACCTTTTGACAAAGGATTTTTTTTCTTAAATATCCTTTTAATAACTAATGTTGAAGATCTTCTCATGTATTTGTTGCTGTCCTTTTATTTATATTTCTTTTGATGAAGTGTTCAAATCTTTGTCCATTTTTAAATTGGATTGTTTTCTTGTTTTTGAGTTTTGAGAGTTTTTTATTCTGGATACAGTTTCTTTATTGGGTATATGCTTTGCTTTTGCTCCCAACTAGGGTTTGTGTTTTCATTTTCTTAACAGTGTCTTTTGAAGAGCAGAATTTTTTAGTTTTCGTGAAACTGAATAGAAAGCAACTACAACAGGGCACTTGGGTGGCTCAGTCGGTTAAGCATCCGACTCTTGGTTTCTGCTCAGGTCATGATCTCGGTCCTGGAATCAAGCCCCACATTGGGCTCAGTGTGGAGTCAGCTTGAGATTCCCTCTCTTCCCCCTCTGCCCCGCCCCCCACCTGCACACTCTCTCAAATAAAGAAATCTTAAAAAAAAAGAAAAAAGAAAGCAACTATATCTAATTGTATCTGTAATTACATTTAATATAAATGAACTAAACATTTAAATTAAAAGGTAGAAATTGCCAGATTGGATAAAAAGAATGGAGACATGGTTTATGTCTAGCCAAAAGAACTTTGACAAAGAACAACAAAGTTAGAGGTATAATGCTACCTGATTTTGAGTTTTGATTATGATTATGTGCAGTTGGTATAAAGATAAAGACTACTAGATCAGTGGAACAGAACAGCATCCAGAAATAGACTCTTGTACATATATCCATACACACACTACTGATTTTTTTTTTTTTTAAGTAGGCTCCACACCCATTGTGGAACCCAACATGGGGCTGATACTCAAAATCCTGAGATAAAGACCTGAGCTGAGCTCAAGAGTCCGATGCTTAACCAACTGAGCCACCCAGGCGCCTCCCACTACTGATTTTTGATAGAGGTGGAAAGATAATTAAGTGAAGAAATGATCGTCTTTTCAACAGATGATTCTAGAATAATTGGATATCCATATGTACAGTTGATATTTATTTATTTATTTATTTTTCAGAGATTTTCTTTTCAAGTAATCTACACCCAATGTGGGGCTCAGACTTAAAACCCTGAGATCGAGAGTCGTGTGCTCTTCCTACTGAGGTAGGAAGGTATACAGATGCTCCTGTATAGTTGATTTTCTTAAAAATGGAAATTCTTGAACCATATTTTATATATATGTCACATTAGTGTTGTGATTGCCTTTTGGCCTTAGTACATTGGTGCGTGAATTATGAACTAGATGGTGATTATTTTGTTTTTTAAGGTATCCTGTTTCAATTTAGAAGTCCAGTAAAGTTGGAAAAAAATCACTGTACTTGGCTACTCCAGAGTTTCAGTGAATTTTTGTCAGGTGAAGTAGGATGGATATTGGATAATATATTCTAAACATCTTTCAGTTTCTGGTTCTTTATTATCTTTGATTCTCTCCTGTCTCCTTTATAGGTTGGGAAGGAAAAAATGCTCAAGGTGAGGATTGTGAAGATTCATCCTTTGGAGAAAGTAGATGAAGAGGCCACTGAGAAGAAATCAGATGGTGCCTGTGATTCTCCCTCAAGTGACAAAGAGAATTCTAGCCAGATTGCTCAGGATCATCAGAAGAAGGAAACAATTGTAAAAGAGGATGAAGGAAGGAGAGAGAGTATTAGTATGTATGATGCTAGCTTTTCTTAGTGAGTTATGCTACTCTATTTTATACACAATTCTTTAGCAATTAGATTTGTAATTGAGTTTTGTAGATAGCTAGACATGTTTTTGTTCATTTATGATTCAGAAAACAAAATATTCACCAAGTAAATCAAGATTTAAATCCACCCCGCCCCCCCAAAAAAGTTTTAAATCTCCCTACACAATTAAGACCAGTGGGAAGTCATTACCTCTGGCTGCTTAGAAATCTGTGTGCACATACCTGTCTACCCGAGATGGGAAAGAAAGTTTGCTTTCCTTTTCTCTAAGTTGGAAATAATGGAAATAAGTGTGGAAGGGGGGTTATTGGAGTAGGAGCAGCTAATTCTAATTTCTGTTTCTTTTCATAGTATAAGCCAATGTGGTGCTTTTAAGATATTTCCTTTTATCTATGTTCTATAATTCAGATCCCTCTCAAATGGGAGCTGCCGGAATTGTGAGACACTAAAAGTAATTTTTAGGGACCTGGAGACCTAACAGTGATGTTTTGGAAGTTGAGAAACTGAGACCTTGCTCACTGGGGAGACTTTTCAGGCTCTGAGGCCTTCACCTGTGTGTGTGTGTGTGTGTGTGTGTGTGTGTGTGTGTGTGTGTAAATAAGGAATTTGACTGGATCCCTTCTTTCTCCAAAAATAGCACTCAAAGGGTTTGTGTATATCGATTCCCTTCCTCGTGACTGTTTGAGGATTAAACAGTTTTACCTCATTATTTAAGTGTCAGTTTGAGTTAGAATGTTACATTAAAATGTTCTTCTATCTGCCTTCCGTTCTATTTTGTGTCTCCAGATGTTTGGGATAGGGGCAGATGGTTTTAGAGGGACGTCCTGATCTAGTCCCAAAGAAGCTTCTGAGATGGTTGTGTAGCTGCTACCCACCCCCCCATTGTTGATACATCCGTTTTGTTTTCTACTCTGTATTATGAATGCTAATGTCTGTTTTTCAGTTTCTCTCTTCTTTTTGACACTGAAGTTTTATAATATGTGTGTGATTCACAGTTCATAAGATTTGAGGTTGATAAATGTTTTGGTTAGGTGTTGGCTCATCTGTCTTCTAACACTTCTTTTCTTCTAGAATGAGGATCGTTGGAATACCAGTGATGTGTTACAGCTGTTAGTTTTATACCTTAAGCGTTGTGTACCAGGAACTGCTGGTTTTAGGCTTTGGCTTATTTTTTAGAGTGTGTGCCTTAGTTCAGGTTTTAATTACTGTATGTTATTACTGGATGTAATGTTACTGCTAGTATGTTGGTAAGAGTAGTAGGTGGGCTCAAGAATTCATTAAACGTATCTTCCCTTGATCCTATTCTATATCTGTCTTACTTATTTAAGGTAAGATTCTTGAGAATGTTGTCTCCACTTTCTGACCATCAGTTTATTCCTTATGCTGTTACAGTATAACTTCTGCCTCTTTATTCCTGAAACTGTTCCTAATAAGCTTGTAGGTGACGCCCCTAATTGCAAAATTCACTGATTTCTCCTTTGTGTTTTACTTTTCTGTTCCATTTAACACTGTTGGTCACGCTTTTATCTTTCAGCTTATTTGATACTATAGTCTCCCTTGGTTTCCCAACTACTTTTCTGGGGTGAGGGGTTGTTTGTTTTTTATTTTTTAAATAATTCCTGTACCTAACACGGTACTCAGCTCATGACCCTGAGATCAACAGTTGCATGCTTTACCGACTGAGCCAACCAGGCACCCCTACTTTTTTTTTTTAACCTTCTTTTTCATCTGCCATTCATTAAATTATTTTTCATAGGATTTTTTTTCTGCCTCCTTTTTATTTTTCTATACAAGGGTATTGTTACATTTCATTTCTGACCACAGTTTAAATTCTTCATCTGTATAAATGCTGATGATTCCCAGACCCACGTCGGCTTAACTCCTTAACTCTAGACCCAGTCTTCACGTGCATGTCCTAGGCAGTTTAAATTGAACGCCTGTAAGGCTAAATTGATCATCTTACTCTTTATCTTATCTTCCCAAGGCACGTCAATAAGAATTTGTCCTGCTCTTCTTTCAGCATTCTCTTACTCAGTGAATGACCCCCTCATCTTGGTCCTTAAGGTGGAAAACTTGGAAACTGTTAGCATTTCCACATCTAGTTGGTTACCAAGTCTGTCTTCTAAATGCTGCTTGGCTCTTTCAACCTCCCTTCCAGTTACATTAATTCAGATGTTCAGTGCTATATCTTGTGATTCCTGATCTTCAGTCTCAGTTGCCCTTTTCATTCGTTTTTTAACTGCTGAAAGTGTTTCTTTCTTTTAATTTTTTCATACTAGGGCTCTTTCACAGCATATATCTAGTTAGCTGGACGGGAAATCCTTTGTTCCCTTGGTGCCCATGAGACACATTCCAGTCTCTTTAAATGGCATTCAGTGTTGGGACACCTGGCTGCCTTAGTCGGTAGAGCAAGTGACTCTTGATCTTAGGGTTGTGAGTTCAAGCCCCACATTGGACATGGAGCCTACTTTAAAAGATAATAGTAATAAATGGAATACAATGTTATTTATAATTTGGCCCCTATTTACCTCTTTGGTTTGAAGTTTTTACTATAGATCATAGTCCCTCATTTCATTGCTTACAGTCTCTCAACAAGTCTTACTCTTTCTAGGCCCTTTCCTTTGCCTGTCTTCCAGACCAAGTTAGACATTACTTCTCTCTCTTCTCACAGTATTTTTCTGTGCCAATCTCTGTTACAGTAGTTTATCACAGGGTATTGTAATTTTTGTAGACTCAATAGACTGTATCCGCCTAAGGTAAGGACTTTATGATTCATCTTTATCCCCCATCACTCAGTGCTTAGTGCAGCGTTCATTTAGATTATTAGTATTGAATGAATGGATGAAATTAAAGACTTGTTTTTTTTCACTAATTTTCTATTGATTTGACTAGATGACAGAGCACGTAGATCTCCACGAAAACTCCCTACTTCATTAAAAAAAGGAGAAAGGAAATGGGCTCCACCAAAATTTCTGCCTCACAAATATGATGTGAAATTACAAAATGAAGATAAGGTTAGTTGGCACCTTATATTAAACCTTTTACATGTAGTGAATGTTACTTCAGAAAATATAGGGCTAGTTTTCTCGGAGATAGTGTGCAAAAAAAAAAAAATGTGATGAATGTGTTTTTACAACAAATTCTGAGGGGTTTTCTAGTCTTTGTAATTATGACCTTAAATTGTATTTTTTACCTAGGAGATAGCATGCTTTTTTTCTTTTAATATGAATTATTAGGGTATAAGAATAATTTGCATTTGAGCTTTAAACTCAGTTTGAAAAATAAGAATCAGTTCCCAGCAGTTAAGGACTTTCCCCAGGTAATAGCTCTTTACAGTTAAAAATAAAGCAATTTGTAATATACTTAAACTCAGAAACTGAGTCAGTTCTAATCAGTGCTTTTACAAGGAATCTGTGAAGCTACTAATCTAAAACAGTAAATACCTTTAAAAATGACTTAGTGCTTTGTTTTATTGATTCTAAGGTTTATATTTTTTTAATACATCCAGAGTCATGATACAGCTTTTTTTTTTTTTAAGATTTATTTATTTTAGAAAGGGGGGATTTGGGGGGCACAGAGGAAGAGGGAGAGAGAGTCCCAAGCCGACTCTTTGCTGAGCTCAGAGCCCGACATGGGGCTCAATTTCATGACCCTGAGATCACGACCTGAGCTGAAACCAAGAATCGAATGCTTAACTGACTGAGCCACCCAGGTGCCCCGGGTGGTTAGCTTTTAAGTGACTTTTAAAAATAGGAGTATTCTATACATATTATTTTATAACTTGCTTTTTTCATTTACTATGTGGTAAACATCGGTGATGTCATTAAATTTTTTCCAAAACAGTATTTTCAGGTTGTAGCGTGTATGATAGTCACCGGGGAAGTTTATTAAAAATGTAGATTCCCAGGCTGTACTGCCAGAGATACTTCTGATTCAGTAAGTTTGGGGCCCAAGCATCTGCATTTTAATAGCACCCTAGATGATTCGGATAAATTTGTCCTGATTAAGAAATGTTTTTCCCCTGTGGTTGTGTATATTATAGGCAATATAGTGTATGGTTGTATATCTTACATGCAGTATATTACATATAATTATAATGTATATAATGGTTACATTCATTATATGGATGTATTTTAATTTTAAAAATGATTCTGTTACTGATGTACCTTTATGTAGTTTTCCCTTTGTTTTTTTGGTTTTTTCCCCCCTTTTATAAGCAGTTGATGATGACTATCCATTTACTTCTAAATTCTTAACAAGAGGAATTGCTGGTTCAGGGGTGCCTGGGTGGCTCAGTCGGTTAAGTATCTGCTTTTGGCTCAGGTCATGGTCCTAGGATCAGGCTCCACACAAGGCTGCCTGCTCAGTGGGAAGTCTGCCTCTCCCTCTGCCCCTCCACCCCACTCATGCCTCCTCTCTCAAATAAATAAAATCTTAAAAAAAAAAAAAAGATGAATTGCTGGTTCAACGGGTATGCACATTTTTTAGGACTTTGATACATACTGGTAAATTGCCTAGGAGTGTGTTTTAACTTTGTCTCTGAAAATTATTCTTTTTGTTTCATCTAGCTTATAGCCATATTTTATAGAGAGAATTATAATTTTTCTAGAGAGAACATAAATCTTTGTTCTCAGTGGTTAATTGCTTTTTACCCCAGTGGTAAGGTATTTATATTTGTTAACCTAGATCATCAGTAATGTGCCAGCAGACAGCTTGATTCGTACAGAACGCCCACCAAATAAGGAGATACTTCGATACTTTATACGGCATAACGCGTTACGGGCTGGTACTGGTGAAAATGCACCATGGGTGGTAGAAGACGAATTGGTGAAGAAATATTCCCTCCCTAGCAAGTTCAGTGACTTTTTACTTGATCCATACAAGGTAAGGTCACTTAATTTTTGAACTGCAAGATAGAATACTGTTAGATGAGTTTGTTTTCTCTGGTAGCTCCAATTAGATTAGATTTTGAACTTTTACATCAGAAAATGGATTTGGAAATTTTCACATCTGTCTGTTTTATGTAGGTGATGATGTTGGGTTGGTACTGAGTGTCTCCCCTAGTTCGATTTATTTTTTACTATGCTTGCATAATTTAAAAAAAGAACACACAAATATACTTTTTTGCCTGATTCTTCTTGGAATGAGGTATGGTATAAGTAGAAAAAAACTGAATTTGTATATCAGATAAAATGATCAAACACACCAGCAGCTTTGATAAAAGACTTGAAGTGAGTATTACTTTGTATGACAGATTAGTAGAAAATCGAGCATTTCCCTCTTAAGAATGTGTTGGGTTGTTGTTGTTTTTTTTTTTTTTTGGTAATCAGCTCATTTGATCTTCAAAACCTTTCTTATGAAGTCGTGGGGTGTGTGTGTGTGGTGTGTGTGTATGTGTATGTGTGAGTATAATCTGATTTTCCAGATGCAGAAGCTGAGGCTAGTCTAATTAGAACCAACAGGAAGTAAAATGACAAAAGCCAAGACATTGGCCTCAGATTTCTCATTATCTTTTTCATCTCAGGGTTTCTCCAATAAGATTTTTTTTAATGTAGATTTTGAGAGTATTTGTGTCTTTTTGTGGCAAGTTTTTACTGATTTGCATACTGATAGTTCATTTTGGTCTTAGGACAGAATGGGACAGGGACAGGGCTGCTGATCCATTAAAACTAAGTCAGAGTTCATGATTGTTTCTTCCCCTTCCCTTTCATTTTGTAAAACTAAGCACATCTGGAGTCATACAACTAAATTACCTCAATTATTTTAGGTTTGTTTTGCTGACAAAAGAATATTGGGAAATAATTTTATTTCTCCAACCATAGTTTAGCATGTAGCATGTTTTCTTACTCTAGACCAGCATGATCAAGCATTTTCTTCTTATGCTCTTTAAATTTTTATTTGCATACAAAGATAGAAATGAATTGGCTTTTTCTAGATTAGGACTAAAGTTTCTGTGGAACCTTGGTAAGCCTAAATTTTTTTATTTACTGGGGGGGAAGTTTTAATTCTTTGTCATTTTATTGCTCTATAGTTTTGGAGCTGTAATAATGGCTTTTAGTGGTTACAACATAAGATTATTATCATTACTGTATGAAAATCCTGTACAGAATCATCTCTGAATGAGTTTTAGACTCTTGGATCATTTGAGTCCTTAAATATTTTCCTCTTTTTAAATCTTACAGCTTTTATGTATTTTAATTTAGTGATTCAACTATATGAATAACAGAAAAAGACTAAAAGAAAGAAAAAGAAAAGACTATGAATTATTTATGGGTAAAAGGTCTTTGGGGCTTACTAGAACAAAAAAGCCGATCTACACTTTTTTGTAGGAGCTAGAGACTAGAATTCCAGGAACTTAAGTCTTGAAAAGCAGTTTCTGAAGAAATCAGCTACTCTCAAATTTTCTAATGAGGGCTTAAGATACTAACTTAATAGAATTTGGCTATAATTAAGATTGAGACTAGGAAGTATAAGCTTGTTTGAACTTAAGTGCTGTAAGAAGACAGTGATTCTGCTTAGTCAGAGAACTTGAGACTCATGTAAAATACCAGTCTACACAGTAATTCTTATTCCTAAATACTATTTGACATTTCCCTGATTTTGTCTCCTGATTTTTGCATAGAAGTTGTGTTTTTCCTGTTTGTATTTTCCTTTTCCTTTTTTTTTTTTTTTTTAAGAGTTCATTTATTTATTTGTCAGAGAGTGAGAGAGAAAGCACAAGCAGGGGAAGTGGCAGGCAGAGGGAGAAGCAGACTGCCCATTGAGCAGGGAGCCCGATGTGGGACTTGATCTCAGGACCCTGGGATCATGACCTGAGCCGAAGGCAGACGATCTTTCTTTCTTTTCTTTCTTTCTTTTCTTTCTTTCTTTTTCTTTCTTTCTTTCTTTCTTTCTTTCTTTCTTTCTTTCTTTCTTTCTTTTTCTTTTTCTTTCTTTCTTTCTTTCTTTCTTTTTCTTTTTCTTTCTTTCTTTCTTTCTTTCTATCTTTCTTATCTTTCTTATCTTTCTTATCTTTCTTATCTTTTTCTTTCTTTCCTTTTTTCTTTCTCTTTCTTTCTTTCTTTCTTTCTTTCTTTCTTTCTTTCTTTCTTTCTTTCTTATTTAAGATTTTTAAAATTTATTTATTCATGAGAGACAGAAAGAGGGAGAAGCAGGATACCCGCTGAGCAGGGTGCCTGATGTGGGACTCGATCCCAGGACCCCAGGATCATGAACTGAGCCAAAGGCAGACGCTTAACCTATTGAGCCACCCAGGCGCCCCTGTTTATAGTTTTCTTAAAGAACTTAGGGTATGGGGCGCCTGGGTGGCGCAGTTGTTAAAAGTCTGCCTTCGGCTCAGGGCGTGATCCCAGCGTTATGGGATCGAGCCCCACATCAGGCTCCTCCGCCATGAGCCTGCTTCTTCCTCTCCCACTCCCCCTGCTTGTGTTCCCTCTCTCGCTGGCTGTCTCTCTCTTCTGTCAAATAAATAAATAAAATCTTAAAAAAAAAAAAAAAAAAGAACTTACGGTATCAGCCAGGACAGAATATAGTAAATACACAGATAAGCAGACCATAAAACTGTTTTGGATTCTTTTCTCATCTAAAGGAAATTTTAAGTAATGCATTGAGGATTCAAGTTGATTACATATGATCTGCCTTTCCCAAAGGCAATAAGTTTAAAACATTTTTTTCTCTCTTCATCCTCTCTTTGGTTTGCATAGAATTTCATTTGGTTTTGAGCCAAATGCAGCTGCTGTGAAGAGAGAGGAGACCTAGAGAGGAAGCAAGTTCTGAGCAGTAGTTTAAGGAAAGGACTGATGGGGATCCTAGGTGGGAGAGAAGAAATTATTTAGAAATTGGGAATTTGTAGTGTTGTCTGCGTAGGGCCTGATATGATGATGAGAGTGTATTTGTGGTCTTGTATACTCTAGAACATAAATTACTTGAACATAAGAACTATCTTACTCATTTTATATTCTGTAATATTAGCTAGGTGTAATAGGTATGTGATTAGTGAATTCATCTCTTTAAGAAGTATCATTTGTTGGGAAAAACGCAACTGACGGTTGAGTTTAGGGATAATGACTTGGAATGATTTACAAGGAATTTGCTATCTTGGCTCATTGCCCTTCGGTAATACATTGCAGCTCTAGTGTTTTGTTACACAGTGTTTGAACTCTTATTTCAGGGTATATCCTGGTAGGGAAGCTTTTGGATAGAGATGTAACTACTAAATACTTTTTTAAGACCTTTGGAATCCTGTCATAATTTGGACTGATTTAATAAGGGTTTTTTAATGCATTTTAAGAACACTTTATTTTGAAATAATTTCATACAGAAAAGTAGACAAATTGCTATGAAGAATTTCTTCTGTACACCTTCAAGTGAATTCCTCA
Source organism: Ursus maritimus (assembly GCF_017311325.1). NCBI lineage: Eukaryota > Metazoa > Chordata > Mammalia > Carnivora > Ursidae > Ursus > Ursus maritimus. The sequence goes on along the minus strand of NW_024424452.1, from coordinate 9,719,534 downwards.
GATGTTAACATTTACCACATTGTTTTATTATTTCCTCTTTTCAAACACACAAATTATTTTTTTCTGAGCCATTGAGAATGTCCTTTCACTTGAATATATGCTTCCTAAAGACAAGGATATTTTCTTTTTCTTTTAAGATTTTATTTATTTATTTGCGAGAGAGTGAGAGCACCAGCAGGAGGAGGGACAGAAGGAGAGGGAGATAATCTCAAGCAGACTCCAAGTTGAGCTCAGAGCCCATTGCGGGGCTCAATCTCATGACCTTGAGATTATGACCTAAGCCGAAACCAAGAGTGGGATGCTTAACTCACTAAGCCACCCAGGCACCCCAAGGACAAGGATATTTTCTAACATAATTGTAGTACACTTAACAAAATCAGGAAGTTAGCATTGAAACAATACTATTATCTGTAGTCCTTACACAAATTTTGAAAAGTCCCGGTATGCCCTTTTAGCCAAAAAAAATATTGTTTTAGTTTTAATAGGATCCAATGTAGTATCATGTATTATGTTTCCTTGTTTTGTGACTTGTTAGGAGACTGATCTCTGATCTGGAGCCATCTCTCAGCTTTTCTTTGTCTTTTTAAGAACCTTGACATTTTTAAAGAATACAAGCCAATCATTTCTGTGTGATGCTTCTCAATTTGTGGTTATTTCCATATGATTATATTCAGGCTATGGATTTTGGGTAGAAATACCACAGAAGTGATGTGTTCTTCTTAGTGAATTATATCAGAAGGCACATGATGTAATTTTGTCTCATTACTAGTGATGTTAGTTATATATTTTTAAAGATGTTTCTTATCTCTTCTAATTAATGTTTCAAGTAAGTGTTCATGGTTTTAAATTTTTTCTTTAAATTGCCTCTTGAATTTTATTTATGAGTTAGATACTAGAACAGAAGCACTTTAAAAATAAATTATGTTAACTTTAAAAGCACTTAAAACCTATTTTATGGCAACATATTTTGCACGTTGGCTGATAAAGACATCTGGAGATTGAGGCCAGCCCACTGTGCGCATGTTGCCTCAAAACTCCTACCATGGCTCCTTGCATGAATGAGAAGAGTGAAGTAAGAATCAGAATATAGATTGCCAAAGTTTTCCAATTCAGGGTTTTTGCTGCTTACTGTTAAGTTAAATTTGGAATCTGAATGAGCTGCTGTAAATGAAGTTTCTTCATTTTTATCTTATTAGATTTCCTTATTTGTGGTGGTGGTTTGTTTCAGTTAACAGGGAACCAGGTATAGAATTGTATACTCTTTTATTTTTCTTAAAGGCTTTCATGTTGCTGAGTCATTCATACATATTTCGTTCCTGTTTAGCATTTAGGGAGGGCCTTTGCCTAAAACCTACATACAGTACTGCTATTTCGGTGTCCATTCTTTTCTCCCTCCCTGTGCACCACTCTAGTAGATTACTTATGCTGAATGGGGGATAGGGGAGACCCTTAGCACATAAGTGGTTTTATACTTTTTCAGATCCCCTTGAGTCCAGCCATGCCGGCTCCCATTTGGCTGTGACTGCCCAGCATGCCCTATGCTGAGATGATCCAGTTACTGAAGGACTGCTCACGCGGGGAGCCGGCCTGTTGGGAGGGGGTTGGGTGAGTTTAATTTCTTTCATTTTTAAGAAAAAAAATTACGCCGTGTGGTCTGGCAAAAAAACACACACCTTATAAAAAAAAATAGGTTGCTGGACTCTGTCGTGGCTGAGCCATCCAGCTTTTTCTTACATCATTTCTGCCTAATATAATGCTAGAAGAAACTAGAAAGTAGAAGAAATGTAAAGAACCTTATGATAATGTGAGTGACTTTTAAATAGAAAAAGAATCAGTAAATTAAGAAGTGGCCCTTGTAATAGACCCTATTAAAATATACCTATTTAAATGGTAAAAATGAAACACAGTCTCACACTAGTCTCCTTTTTAGTGATAAATTTCATTTTAGAATGACTTTAAATATAGCCTGTTATCCCGAGCGTTGGAAGTATCAGCCTCTATACTCTGAAGATTTTCCAAGGCTAGTTGAAGAGTACGGTTAACTTTTGGAAGGCACATATTTGCCTTTGATTTCTGCCATGGTAGCTTTGGGCCTTTTATGATTTGTAGGGTGATCTCTGAAACACTGTTCTCTGCGGAGTATTGCTACCATTACTGTCCACTGGGAGAGAGTCTCACATAAGTCATCTTTGCTTATTCATTTTAGCATTTTGAAATGGGAAATTCTGCTTCCTGGGAAAATATCCCCCAAGTTATGGATAGATACTGTTTATATTCCGTAAACTGTGAAACCTCTTTGTCAGCCAATACTGAGGACGATAATTGGGGAACAAAATCAGCTGGCTGGAGGAACAATAATCAGTAATTGCCTGTAGTCCTTAGAAGGCAGATTGGCCTTTGAAGTTAGAGACTTCGCCAAAGAGAAGGATGTTAGGTGTAGCCTGCTCATTTATTGCAGACCATATTCTCCTACTCGTGCTGCCTCTGTTCTGTGAGTTTGTCTGATGATTATATCCATACTGTTTAAATCTTATTTGACGTTGCAGTACAACTTATAAAATTTTGCCATACCTGTTTGGTTATGCCCAACAAGAGCCTAGAGCCTAGGTGTACCTCCATATCCTCTCTGGGATTACTTTCACTGTAGTACTTCCCTCGCCTTTTTCAAGGGGCTCACGATTTCATCTTTGGTAGTTGTAGCTGCTTCCTTGCCTGCAGTGTCCTCTCATGCTGAGCTGCTGATTCCACGTCGCTTCTGTGAAGTTCATCCTTCCCACTCAGAAACCTCGAGTTAGGTTCAAGTCTCCCAAGTGCCCTCTGTGCTTAGTTGCTTTTGGTAACAGAAATCACATCTTCCAGAGGTTATCTAGTTTCCCTCCTACTCACTTGAATTTTTGTGAAATTGGCTCTACTTTTTCATTGCTTGGTTTGTATTTCATTTTAGTCTGCAGTTTAGCTTTTTTCTTTGTAATTACATTCTTGAAAGTTCCAAAATCAGCAGTTCGGGTTTTTTTTAAACACACGCTTCAGTAGAAACAATGGTATTATGACAAGTTGACTGGGTTCTAGCCCGTTAACTAATTCTCTCTGAGGGGGACAAGGTGGAGGTTTGAAGAGACAGGAGATGTGTGTCCGGGGAATAAGGAAATGAATGGACTAAGGGACAATATCATGTCATTACTGGGTGGCGTTCGGGATGCATTTGAGGTACCCGGTTCTGAATTTAAAGCGAGACCATGCACTGTCTTTGTATCTTTTATTCCAGTGATGGGTAAGCTGAACATGTGCAGGCCAAGGGTAGCTCGGTATGAAAGAGCAGGAGAGACAAGGGAAGCATAGGTTTATGCAAGACGAATTATAACAACGGACTGGAATTTATTGCTGGTAAAAAGGACAAGGGCGTGAGCGTGGGGAAATTGTGGTTGAATTAATGGATTTAAGGTCCTGGCAGGATTGAACGATTGTAGAGTTGGGCTACTAGAGGAAGTGAATTTGAAAGATGTGAGGGACAATGAAAGAGAAGTGTATGAGATTGAGAATATAGAATAGGGCTTACAGTTAATAGCGTATTCATGGGAATGAGCTCTTGATGTGTGGGGAGAGAACAAAGGGGAGTTTGAGGAACCAGGGCCAGGGGCAGGAGGGCTCCTTGCTTGTGAGCAGGGATTTTGTTGTTGTTGTGGCATTTTTAATAAAATACGCTTCTGCATTTATTTTTTTTTTTAATTTTTTTTAAAGATTTTATTTATTTATTTATTCAACAGAGATAGAGACAGCCAGCGAGAGAGGGAACACAAGCAGGGGGAGTGGGAGAGGAAGAAGCAGGCTCATAGCGGAGGAGCCAGATGTGGGGCTCGATCCCGTAATGCCGGGATCACGCCCTGAGCCGAAGGCAGACGCTTAACCGCTGTGCCACCCAGGCGCCCCCGCTTCTGCATTTAGACAAAAAAAACTTAAAATAGTATACTTTCTACTTAAAAGCATATAATGCTCCCAGTTGGAACAGAGGTTTAAAGGCTTAGAAATCCAGAATAATTATATTAATGCCCTAGATGTTGCCGTTACCTAGATCAGATATCCTCAGTCTGGGATCCACGGATGCACTATGAAATTGTATGCGTAATTTTTGTGTGTTGCTTCTGGGGAAAGGGTTCACAGATTTCATTAAAGTGTTTTAAGAATTGCTAGCACTGTATATTAATAGAAAACTAGTTACATAGCAAAAATGTCTAACTTTAGAGTATAGAGTTTTAAGTCTGGGTATCAAGAGAATTTTGTATTGATGTGGCCAAGACATTAGCTAAAGTTCATGTCTTTGTTTCTTCAGGGACATAGTGTCTGTGGACAGAAATGAATATGTAGCTTTACCTGGATAGCTGGGGAAGAGGGCTTGTATGATGCTTAAATATTGCTTCTTCATATTAGTTTTTAAAATTAATTTTGCTCTTGTTCTTAAATTCTAGTACATGACTCTTAACCCTTCTACTAAGAGGAAGAATACTGGATCCCCAGACAGGAAGCCCTCAAAAAAATCCAAGACAGACAACTCTTCTCTGAGTTCCCCATTAAATCCCAAGTTATGGTGTCATGTACACTTAAAGAAATCCTTGAATGGCTCACCACTCAAAGTGAAGAACTCCAAAAATTCCAAATCTCCAGAAGAACATTTGGAAGAAGTGATGAAGATGATGTCACCCAACAAGCTACATGCTAACTTTCACATTCCTAAGAAGGGCCCACCTGCCAAGAAATCGGGGAAGCACAGTGATAAACCTTTGAAAGCGAAGGGCAGAAGCAAAGGCATCCTTAATGGACAGAAATCTACAGGTAATTCCAAATCTCCCAAAAAGGGCTTGAAGACTCCTAAAACCAAAATGAAGCAGATGACTTTGTTGGATATGGCCAAAGGCACTCAGAAGATGACACGAGCCCCACGGAACTCTGGGGGTACAGCCAGGTCCTCTAGTAAACCCCACAAACATCTGCCTCCTGCTGCCCTACACCTTATTGCCTACTACAAAGAAAACAAAGACAGGGAGGACAAGAAAAGTGCCCTGTCCTGTGTTATCTCCAAAACAGCTCGTCTTCTCTCCAGCGAGGATAGAGCTCGTCTCCCAGAAGAGCTGCGAAGTATTGTTCAAAAACGCTTTGAGCTTCTAGAGCACAAAAAGCGGTGGGCCTCTATGTCTGAGGAGCAACGCAAAGAATATTTGAAAAAGAAACGAGAGGAGCTGAAAGAAAAGTTGAAGGAGAAAGCCAAGGAGCGGAGAGAGAAAGAAATGCTTGAGAAACTAGAGAAACAGAAGAGGTACGAGGACCAAGAGTTAACTGGCAAAAGCCTTCCAGCATTTAGATTGGTGGATACCCCTGAAGGGCTGCCCAACACACTCTTTGGGGATGTGGCCATGGTGGTGGAGTTCTTGAGCTGTTACTCTGGGCTACTCTTACCAGATGCTCAGTATCCCATTACTGCTGTGTCCCTCATGGAAGCCTTGAGTGCAGAAAAAGGCGGCTTTTTATACCTGAATAGAGTGTTGGTCATCCTCTTACAGACCTTATTACAGGACGAAATAGCGGAGGACTATGGTGAATTGGGAATGAAGCTGTCAGAAATCCCGCTGACTCTCCATTCTGTTTCAGAGCTGGTGCGGCTCTGCTTGCGCAGATCTGACGTTCAGGAGGAAAGTGAGGGCTCCGACGCAGATGACAATAAAGATTCAGCACCATTTGAGGACAATGAGGTACAAGATGAGTTCCTAGAGAAGCTGGAGACCTCGGAATTTTTTGAATTAACGTCAGAAGAGAAACTCCAGATCTTGACAGCACTCTGCCACCGCATCCTCATGACATACTCAGTGCAGGACCACATGGAAACCAGACAGCAGATGTCTGCAGAGCTGTGGAAAGAACGGCTTGCTGTACTGAAGGAAGAGAATGATAAGAAGAGAGCAGAGAAACAGAAAAGAAAAGAAATGGAAGCCAGAAACAAGGAAAATGGAAAAGAGGAGAATGGGCTAGGCAAACCTGATAGGAAGAAAGAGGTGGTGAAGTTTGAGCCCCAGGTAGACTTGGGAGCTGAAGACATGATCAGTGCCGTGAAGAGCAGGCGACTGCTCGCCATCCAGGCCAAGAAAGAGCGTGAACTCCAGGAGAGAGAGATGAAAGGTAAAATCTTTTGTTGAGAGCAGAAGGGAAGCTAGTAGAAGGAAGGAAGTTGCCAAGGTAATGGTAGAGGCTCTGTTTGTCTTAACTCTTCAGTTATTTCGGTGTGTGGTTGCCCAGACCCCACTGGGTGTGTAATACTCTAGTGGGAGTGTACAGCCTGGCCTTCTGCAGCTAATGATGGTTTGACTTGGATTAATGATGGTGGCATCTTCTCTGGATTTAGTGAAGGACCAAAATCACAAATAGACATAGTGGAAAGAATACAGGACTTGGGAATTGCTGGCCTGGTTTCTTTTCTTTTCTTTTTTTTTCTTAAGATTTTATTTATTTATTTGACAGAGAGGCAGCGGGAGAGGAAACACAAGCAGGGGGAGTGGGAGAGGGAGAAGCAGGCTTCCCGCTGAGCAGGGAGCCAGAACGCTGGGATCATGACCTGAGCCGAAGGCAGATGCTTAATGACTGAGCTACCCAGGCGCCCCCTGGCCTAGTTTCAAACCCTACCTTTGTCTTAGCTGTAATCTTTTGGGCAAGTTACTTACCTGTGCCTTAGTGTCCTTCTGTGCTCATTAAGGTTGTTGTAACGATTGACTGACAGGGTATTTGAAACACCCAGCACAGTTGCCAACTCAAATATTAATCTTTCCCTTATCACGATGTAAGAATGTAGAAATTTGGGGCTTTGATAGTACCATCAAATCTGAACTTTTTTTTTTTTTTAATTGAGAAAGAGAGAGAGTGTAGAGGGAGGGGCAGAGAGAAAGGGAGAAAGAAACTCAGACTCCGTCCCGAGCGCAGAGCCCATTGTGGGGCTTGATCTCACAACCCTGAGATCACGACCTGAGCCAAAACCAAGAGTTGGATACTTGACCGACTGTGCCACCCAGGCGCCCCAAATCTGAACATTTTTTAAACAGCTCAATTAAATAGTTAATTTAATAGTTCACTGATACCATATAACTTGTCTATTTATAACATATAACATATAACATTGCATTTTAATATATTCACAGATATGTGCAACTTTCATCATAATTTTAGAACCTACTCATTTTCTTAAAAACAAACCCTCTATATTCTTTAGTGATCACTACCCTGTCCATCCAGATTTGCTTGTTCTGACATATCATATAAATGGAATCATAATAAATGCGTGGTCTTTTGTGTCTGTCTGCTTTCACTAAGCATGTTTTCACGGTTCATCCATGTTGTAGCATGTGTCAGGACCTCATTTCCTTTTATGTCTGAATACCTCTCAAGGGTTCCGCTTGCTGTCCCTCATTCTATATTTGTATCTCCTTTCTTGCATCATGAGAACCCTAGCACCCATCAATACCAATATTTACTTATTTGATCAGTCTTACAATGTATGCAAACTAGTTTCAGGGTTGCTGTTACCCACAGTAAACCTGCTAGGTTTATTGGTCTTTAAACTATTTCGATCACTGCTATAGTTTCTGACCTTATCAACATTTCCAGCTTACGAAGTGAAGATGGTAAAAACCATTTATTTGTCAAAGTTGGACCCTAGATACCTAGAAATAACTTTCAGCAGTTCTTTCATGAATATGCAATATATCTTTTAATACAGATTCTAGTTTACACTACCAAGGCCACTGAAATGTCTTCACGTAGATATATGTACACTATGCCTTTGTATATAAGTACTTTTCGGTGTTAAAGACCGTATATTACATTCCAAGTTAAATAGCATGTAGATTAGCTTTGTGTATATGTCACACTTCAGCTGTGTTTTACCTGAAATGTAATGACTTCTCCTTGAGTTTCTGAAGTGTTCCTCTGGTTGTATTTATCTTAACATAGGACAAAGGAAAGGCAATGTGTTACTGATACAGAGAAATAAGGGACAAAGAATGTTAATATTTAGCCAAGTTCAGTTTAGGTCGTTAGTATCTAGTTCAGTGCTGTAACCTCTGGAACCAAGTTTGGTCTTCTTTTGATGACATGCCCTAGGTGGTTTTTTGTTTGTTTGTAGCTATAAGAGAAAGAACTTTTCTTTGATTATGATTTGGCCATTACTGTTTGTATTGTTTAGCTTTGTACTGATTTCTGCTGTGATCACTGTTGCAAACATACAGTTCCATTCAGGAGAGCAAACTTTGTTAAAGGTAACGAGTATCATGTTGATTTTAAATAAATGAGATTTGTCTTAATTTTTTTTTTAAAGATTTTATTTATTTATTTGACAGAGACAGCCAGTGAGAGAGGGAACACAAACAGGGGAAGTGGGAGAGGAAGAAGCAGGCTCCCAGTGGAGGAGCCTGATGCGGGGCTCGATCCCAGAAGTCCAGGATCACGCCCTGAGCCAAAGGCAGACGCTTAACAACTGAGCCACCCAGGCGCCCCTGTCTTAATTTTTTAAAGTAACATTTTTAGACTGATGTATTTTACAGATTCTCACTATAATGCAGATGTTCTCATCAGTAGAAGATCAGTGTTACACATTCTTGCCTTGTAAATAGTAGTGTTATGTTTCAAAATTTGTTACAGTTCTAGAAAAACTTAAAAGGCAAGATTACTGGGCTGTTTCTGTTGTTGAGAGAAATTTCTGTCTGGATGAAATAAATCCATATAATGAATGATCAGAAATAAGTTGATTAAAACTTTTTTTTTAAGATTTTATTTATTTTAGATCACACAAGCAGGGGCAGAGGGAGAGAGAGACTCTCAAGCACAGAGACTCGATATGGGGCTCGATCCCACGGCCCTGAGATCATAACCTGAGCTGAAACCAAGAGTCGGATGCTTAACTGACTGAGCCACCCAGGCGCCCCAAAACTTTTTTTTTTTTTTAATCCTTAACAGTAGTAACTTGAATAATTCCCCAAATGGTATTCAGTATGTAGTGATTGCCTTTATGTACAACTGCTTTCCTGCCTTTGCTCGCTCATTCTTTTTTCTTGTCACCAAGGCTAATAAGCTGAATTACAGTCAGATTCCTCGGGACTGAAATAGGTTTTATTTTGAAATAGCTCTTTTGGTTTTATTCATTCTGATCATTTTGAGGATCCATTTAAGGATTCCATTTAAGGACTGTTTTATTTTTTTATTTCAATTTTCTTAAAAGATTTTATTTGAGAGAGCAGAGTGCGAGCATGAGTGGGGAGTTGTGGGGGAGAGGGAGAAGCAGACTCCTTGCTGAGCAGGGAGCCCGACACAGGCCAGTCCCAGGACCCCAGGATCATGACGTGAGCCAAAGGCAGACGCTCAACTGACTGAGTCACCCAGGTGCCCCTTAAGGACTGTTTTAATGTTCCACTTTAAACTATTAATAAAACGAATCTAATTTAATTATTAAAATTAATAAGTCAAATTTTGGAGAGAAAAGAATTTGCATTGAGTTGATGGCTGCGGCATGACCAGAATTCAAAGGACATAGGAGAACCAGGTAGAAGTTGCTGCCTTCCAGGGGCCCCTGGGTGGCTCAGTTGGTTGAGAAGCTGGCTCTTGGTTTCGTCTCAGGTCGTGATCTCAGGTAATGATTTCACAGCCATGAGATTGAGTCCCACATTGGGCTCTGCTCAGCGCAGAGTCTGCTTCAGATTCTCTCCCCCCACCCCAGCTCAGGCTCTCTCTCAAATCTTTAAAAAAAGAGAGAAAGAAAAATTACTGCTTTACGGCATGTCATTTCTTATAACAGATCAGAATTAGGAGAAGAAAACTAAGGTTTGATAGAAATCTCCTTTATACTTTCTATTCCATATCATATTTAACTTGTAAGAATACAATTTATTAGAAAAAAAAATCTAGTTGATTCTTTTCATCTTTACCAGTGAAACTAGAGCGCGAAGCTGAAGAAGAACGAATACGAAAGCACAAAGCAGCCGCTGAGAAGGCTTTCCAGGAAGGAATTGCCAAGGCAAAGCTAGTCATGCGTAGGACTCCTATTGGTACAGATCGAAACCATAACAGGTAAGTTATTAGACTTAATTTTTGTCATCTTTTAGGGTTATTATATTGTTCCTAGTTATGAAACTCTCTAGAGTACTTAGAATAGACAAGCTGGTCTGTTTATGGATCTTGGAAACAATTGCTCATCACACATTGAATGCTTTCTGTGTGACATGCTAGAGTTACAAAGTTAAATAAGACACAGTCCTGTTCTTGAGGATACCACAAATATGAAGCCTAAATTATGGTAGGTGAAACGTAGTCCAAATAGAGGTCATTAGAAAGGGTAATATATTTTACATGTGTACATTATGTGGAACCTGAAGTAGAGAAATATTGGAAGTTATAAAAATTACAGATATGAAGCAATCTCAGATTTCAAAAATGCTGGTATTCTGTGCCTTACTTTATCATTTGTATCGGTCTGAACGTTCAGTGATATTCTGTAATCATCTCCCCCAATAGTAGTCATCCCGTGCTCATGATCTGTCATTATTTTATTAACATATGGTTGTGATTTATAGGTACTGGCTCTTCTCAGATGAAGTTCCAGGATTGTTCATTGAAAAAGGCTGGGTACATGACAGCATCGACTATCGATTCAATCACCGCAAAGACCGTGCGGACTCTTCTGATGAGGATTACTGTCCCCGTAGTATGTATATCTGTCAGTTCTTTTACCCTGCTCAAGTAGGATCATTATTAAGGACTGTCTTTCCTTGGTCACTTTTTCCATTTGCAAAGTTTCTTTATTGTCTCCTTAGGTAAGATGTATTTGAGTGAGGTGGGAGGATGTGAAATCATTGAAGGAAGGAAGGAAACTAATATTTGATTATTAGCTTTGTTCCAGGTGTATTGTGAAAAGATAGAGCTTGAATATTAGGATATTTGGGTATTAATTCTTTTCCTTTTTTTTAAGATTTTATTTATTTGAGAGAGCGAGTGAGCACAGGAGTGGGTAGAGAGAAACAGGCTTCCGGCTGAGCAGGGAGCCCAGCGTGGGGCTCGATCCCAGGACCTTGAGATCGTGACCTGAGCCGAAGGCAGATGCTTAACCATTTGAGCCACCCAGGTGCCCCTGGGTATTCGATTTTATACGAGTAGTCTTCAAACTTTGTTCCTTGGAAGTATCTCTGTAGGTACCTTAATGGCTGGAATTGAGGTAAAAGACTAAGAAGACAGTTACACATCTTCTTCCTCCACTTCCAGAATTTATTTATTCAGTATGTAGGGAGCATCTCATGTGTGCCAACCAGTTTTTCACATCTTGTGCTACAAGATAGCAAACGAGACAGATAAGGTCCTGAATGTCATTTAATTAAAGTTCTAGTGAGGAGGAAACACAGCAGATAACTAACTAAAAGTAAGTGGCTGAGAAAGGGTATAAACGGGCACTGATGTTCTTTTTCTTGTTCTGGGTTCTGGTTACATGGGTGTGTTTGAGTTGTAAAATAAATACACAAGTATACTTTTAGAAATGTGTATATATATTTTTTCTTGAGGGATATATACATTGGACATACATTATGTGTAACATTTGCAACATTTATATGTGTAATATTTCAAGAAAGGAAAAATTTTTTTAATGAAAAAAAAAAAAGGTCAGGTTTCCTCAACCTCAGCATTATTGACATTTTGGGTCAGATCATTCTTTTTTTTTTTTTTTTTTTAAGGGTTGAGGAGGGGTAGAGGGAGGGAGAGAATCACAAGTAGGTTCCACGCCCAGCAAGGAACCCGACGCAGGGCTTGATCCCACGATCCTGGGATCATGACTTGAGCCAAAATCAAGAGTTGGACACTTAAGTGACTGAGCCACTCAGATAACTCTTTATAGTTGGGGGTTGTCCTGTGCATTATAGGATAGTTAGCATCCCTGGCCTCAGTGGACTAGATGCTAGTAGTGACAACCAGATGTGTCTCCAGACATTGCCACATGTCCCCTGGGAGGCAGCCTGGCTCCCTGTGGAGAACCACTGGGTTAAATGATCTGTAAGCTCCTTCTAGCTCTACTTGTTGTGACCTAATGAAAATTGCTTCTCAAATATTAGATATGTTTCTTTAGGAAATTTTTTTAAAGGCGGTTTTCCTTCATTTTAGAGAAATGCCTAACCCAAACTTAAAACCCACAAAGTTTAAATAAGGAAATTAATATATAGCTCAAAGTTTCACAGTTAAGGCCTTTTCATACTGTGTTAATAATATTAACTGTTAGATTGTAGCACTTTAGTTGAAAAATCTAGTTTTGGTAGACTTTGTAAATACCCACGTGAGGGCAGTTATATTTGAGAGCAGTAAAAGTACAGTCAGGATCTTTAGACCTGGGGCAGAGTTTCCAGCAGGAGGAGAGACTGATTTTATGATGTTTTTCAGAAGCTTAATGGGTGTCCTTTATGGAGAAATCAGGTCTCCATAGGTTAGCTCCCAAGAGAAGAGGGGCATTCCATCCCTTCACTCCTAGTGCATCCTGGTGGTTATTGTTGCTTCATGTTCTCTCATTCCAGCATGGTGGGGGTCTCTTCAAAATCACCTGACTCAGAAGACTAATAGGGTGATGTGTTTGTAGTGCAGGGAAAGTACGACAGGTTAAGGGTAGAGAATGGGAGCTGGGGACAGAACCAATTATAGTGTTAGGTGAGGCCTCAGAGATTGGCTTAAGATCTATCTTTATTCATGTCCTAGTAGTATATAGGAGCTGGCTCAGGAAAAAGTTCGTCGTGTTTGACATTTTGAAGCCTCCAGGCTTCAAAAGTTTGTAGTAGTTTATATGTTTCACTTGTCCCTACTTCACTACAAATGCCTTTGTGCTAAGCCTCACGTACAAAGAGTAAATGGATTATTTGCTTTGATGTGGAGTTATTCAGTCATCCTGCTCCATTCTAATTTGTGATACTCTAAACTTTGAACTGTGCAACTGTTTAGCAGTATAGAGAGCAAGTATCTCAAATAACGTGCTGTGTGTAAGCTATTTAAGAGAAATTAGCACCTGTTGTACACTGGATGTATTTAATAGGCAGCATCTGTGTTACTAGTTGTTGGCTTTGGCACTGTGTCCTGCTTAGGTTTGAAACTTGGTATTGGGTATTTACTGTATTAACCTAATGTTTACATTTTTTTTAGGTAAGAAAGCAAACCTAGGCAAAAATGCAAGCGTGAACACACAACCTGGACCAGCAGCAGAAGTTGCCGTAGAGACCACCATACCCAAACAAGGCCAGAATCTATGGTAATGTGAGCATTCATCGGGTTGCTCTTTCTTTTTCCTTTTTCATGTTAAGAAAATATTTAATATAGTGACACCAGTGATTATCGTTATGATCATTTTGTATGACTTTGATTTCTTGGATATGTAAACTCATTGCTTTAAAAGCAGGCTTGATTTTTTTTGATAAGAATATATTTGTTTTAAGCTTTGGAATTTTATTTCCCCGTTATAATGTAATGTTGTATATGTTCTGGAATAGATATTACATTGTGTTGTAAGTGCTTTCCAGTCTGGGAATAGATTTAGGATTTTCATCTTTATTAATTAAAGAATATAAATTGTATAGATAGCCATCGATCTGCTTTTTGTATCAGTTCTCTTTTAGGCAGGGAACTAGGTTTTGAGAGGGTCCCTTTTATTTTGTGATTGCATTAACTGTTTTGCCTGTGATTGCTTTTGGTTTAATGACCTTTTATTTTTGGATACAGGTTTACTCTTTCAAGGTGTATGGACAGGTGTGTCAATTAACTTTATAAAATTTGTCTCGTATTTTAGTAGGAAACATTGGCTCCGGTATTCTAGGATAAAGTTAACATTAGGCTTTGTGAAAGTAGTAAATTATTTGTTCTACTTGAGAGCAAGTTTGGAATTGTGTTCTCCCAACTTCCACCAACAATCCTAGATTCCTTTCATAGTATTTGGTTATTTTTCAGAGTTACTGATTCTGTGTTGCTCCTTGCAGGTTTTTATGTGATAGTCAGAAGGAACTGGATGAGTTGCTGAACTGCCTTCACCCTCAGGGAATAAGAGAAAGTCAACTTAAAGAGAGACTTGAGAAGAAGTAAGGATTTTCATCTTGCTCTTCACAGCTTCTTTTCAGCATTAGATATTGTAAATATCTTAGGGGTTTTTTTGTTTATCCATAAAAGAGATAAAAGTAAATTTTAAGAAAGTGTCTGTAACCCTTTTATGCTCTTATTGCTTGGTATTTTCTGGACTCATGCTTATTTGGAAAAGCGTGTTGTCGTTTTTGTTTGTTTGTTTTTAAGATTTTATTTTTTTGTCAGAGAGCACAAGCAGGGGGAGATGCAGAGGGAGAGGGAGAAGCAGGCTCTTCACTGAGCAGGGAGCCCGATGCGGGACTCGATTCCAGGACCCTGGGACCATGACCCGAGCCAAAGGCAGACGATTAACCGACTGAGCCACCCAGGCATCCCTGGAAAAGCATGTTTTTAAACCACGTATATACAGCATAGTAGGATTGTTCATTGATTAATGTGTGTCATGCACTGAACTGAGATCCTCATTGTACGTAGTTAGGCAGCCTTGCAAGGGCAGTTCCAGAGCAGTTGGTATTCAGAAGTATTGTCAGTATTTGAAATAGCCAGAAAATGAAAACAACCTAAATGTCTGTCAGCTGATGGATAAAACAAAATGTGGCATATGCATAAGTTCAGCCACAAAAAGGAACAAAGTACTGATACATGCTATTGCTATAGCTGTAACAGGGCTAAAACTAAAAAATAGCCTGAATCAAAGAAGCTAGACAAAAGGCCCATATTGTATGATTCTATTTATTTATTTGTTTGTTTTTATTATTTATTTGAGAGAATGCAGAGCGAGAGAGAGAGCGCACATGAGTGGGGGGAGTGGTTCAGGGGGCAAGGGGAGAGGGAGAAGCAGGCTCCCCACTGAGCAGGGAGCCCAATGCGGGGCTCAGTCCCAGGACCCTGGGATCATGACCTGAGCCAAAGGCAGACGCTTAACTGATTGAGCCACCCAGGCGTCCCCAGTATGATTCCATTTATGTAAAATGTTCAGAATAGGCAAATCCACAGGGACAGAAAGTAGATTTGTGATTTCCAGGGGCTGGGGGAAGGGGAGGGAGAATTGGGAGTGACTGCTCACAGGTATGGGGTTTCTTCCTGGGGTGATGAAAGTTTTGGAATTAGATGGTTTTGTTGGTTCCACAACATAAAAACCACTACAAATGTATGCTTTAAAATGGTGAGTTTAATGTTATGTGGATTGTATCTTAAAAAGCCTCCAAAACAAATACTGTCTACATCTAGATTTGCTAGTGTCCTTCCTGTTCTAGCCATTGCTCCTGTCAAAGCCAGGGCAAGGTTTTGGCTTAAGGCCACCTTTAGTATCTGACTGCATGCTTTCATGGTTGAATTTGGGTTTGATTGAAGAAAGAAGAAATGTATCATTCAGTACACAACCGCAACTTTTCCAGACTTGTGAGTGATGACGGATGGGTACATGATACTAGTTTTAGTCTACTACTTAATGCATAAATTAATTAAAATTGTATTCAGAATCATGGTGTCTTGATACTGATATGAACAGGCAAATTAAATTAAGAAAGACAAGGGGAAATGTCAATACACCCAACCACAAAGGAATACGGTTCTATGATGTTCCTTCTGTTTGGTTAAAATATTTGATTTTAGGGTTAAAAACAAAACGTAAAACTTTTTTTGTTTTTTTTTGAGCATTGAAAAAAACCCAAACACGTATCTTGTTTTGTTGGTTTTGAACTTTTTAAAAGCTGTCAAGCATATGTAATCTTTGAGACTTTGTGTTCCTTACGTTATTTTACTGAAGAGCCATCCACGTTTTGTTTTGTGTTTAATTGAAGTATAGTTGATGTACGATATGATGGTTTCAGGTTCCATCCATGATTTTTGTAACCGAACTCTGTCATTTTCCTTTTTGTATACTATTCTGGGAATTTGTGTAATCTTTGTAATTCTACTTTAATTTATTTATCTGTTCTCTTGGTGGTGGTTATTTGGATTTCCTTTAGGGTAGCCAAGGGGATAGGGTAATGTATCACAGACCGTTTGAAGTTCACATTATAAAACAAACATATATGCTCTTTACAGGAAAATAAGTAATGAAGGATATAAATTACAGGGTGTGCACTCAGTTATTCATCTCAATAAAAAAAGGATTTTTTAAAAAAAGATTTTATTTATTTGAGAGAGAGCACAAGCAGGGTAAGGAGCAGAGGGAGAAGCAGACTTGAGTAGGGTGAGGGCCAGAGAGAGGGAGAAGCAGACTGTCCACTGAGCAGGGAGCCCGATACAGGGCTTGATCCTGGGACTCCGGGATCATGACCTGAGCTGAAGGGAGACTTTTTTTTTTTTTTTTTTTTTTTAAGATTTTAATTATTGAGGCGCCTGGGTGGTTCAGTCGTTAAGCGTCTGTCTTCGGCTCATGGCGTGATCCCAGAGTCCTGGGATCGAGCCCCTCATCAGGCTCCTCTGCTGGGAGCCTGCTTCTTTCTCTCTCACTCCCCTGTTTGTGTTCTCTCTCTCACTGGCTGTCTCTCTCTCTCTCTGTCAAATAAATAAATAAAATCTTAAAAAAAATTTTATTTATGTATTTGGCAGAGCACAAGTAGGCAGAGCAGCAGGCAGAGTGAGAGGGAGAGGGAGAAGCAGGCTCTCCACTGAGCAGAGAGCCCGACTTGGGGCTTGATCTCAGGACACTGGGATCATGACCTGAACCGAAGGCAGACGCTTACCCGACTGAGCCACCCGGGTACCCCTGCAAGCAAACTCTTAACTGACTGAGCCACCCACGCACCCCCTCAATAAAAAAAGGAATTTAAAAACAAAATGATCCTAGGCCATTTGGAAACAGAGAAGTAAAGTTTTTTGTTCTCTCCATTGAACATTTATAAAAGTTAATCATATACTTAGCCACAAAAGCAATCTGAACAGATTTTAAAAATGGAGATTTTCCGGATACGTTCTCTGATCAGATTGCGATAAAATTAGAAACAAATTCCTTAAGATGTCCAAATAGATCTTAACTGACAGTCAATTAAATATATTCCTAGATAACATCAAAGAAGAAAAAAAAAGGGAATTCTAGAAAGCAAGGAAAGGGAAATCCTTTTTAAGAAAATCAGTGGGACACAATGAAGTTGTATTCAGAGGAAAGTAATACTATTAAAAATGCTTATTAAGAATGAAATGGGAACTTAGTATACTTCACCTGAGATGATCTTGAGCTCTAGTTTTCATTTTGTTGTAAGAAGCCAGCAGTGAAGCTTATGGTCTTGCCAGAGTCTATTGCGGGGACTTCAGTGGGTTAATCTTTAGTGTGAGAGTGAACTCGAAGGTCCCTGTGTAGAGTTTCAGCCGTGTTTCACGTTTTTACTATGTTCTGAGGCATTCCAGGCAGGTAATTAAAAGTTTTTTCAGGTTGGTAGCATTTCCTGGTAGCTGACATAAGCAAGTGCACATTGTCTCTGGAGGAGCACAACTTCAAACCAGGCCTCAAAGAATTTCTGCAGATAAAACCCCAAGAAGTGGTAAAAAGGTTAAAAAAAAAAAAAATGCAGACCAGGAACCATGAATGAAAGCTAGGTAAAGCAGGACACTTCAAGTACTGGACTGGGATTATCAAATACCAAAAAAAAAGAAGTGTGGTTTTTCATATGAATCAAGAGTAAGACAAATTTGAAAATTTGTACAAGAAACACCACACTGAAGATAGCACTGAGAAGGGGTGAAGATCTGAGTAACTCTTCTAGAAATGAGACCTGTCATTCAGAGTTTCTTTATTTCCTCTCCACTGCCCCGTACTTTTCTAGGTACCAGGACATCATTCATTCTATTCATCTGGCCCGGAAGCCAAATTTGGGTCTAAAATCCTGTGATGGCAACCAGGAACTGTTAAACTTTCTTCGTAGTGATCTCATTGAAGTTGCAACAAGGTTACAAAAGGGGGGACTTGGTTATGTGGAAGAAACATCAGAATTTGAAGCTCGGGTAAGAACATAAGTAAACACCCTTAGATAGGTTACTCATGGAAACTCAGTTTGGGATCATTGTTCTTGACGTCCCCCAGATGACCCTGGAAATCATGTGTGGGTTTGTTTTGAAAGACCTATGGAACCAAAAATTCTCCATGCACATTTGATATTTTTCCTTCGATACCCAGAAAAATCTAATCATTGGCTTAGATCCTTTGTTCAAAAAGAGCTTTTCTGTTTTGGTTTTTTTTTTTTTAGATTTTATTTTATTTAGTTTTTTAAAGATTTTATTTATTTATTAGAGAGCATGAGCCGGAGGGGGAGGGGCAAGGGAGAGGGAGAAGCAGACTTCCCGCTGATCAGGGAGCCCAGTGCAGGGCTGATGCCAGGATCCTGAGATCATGACCTGAGCTGAAGTCAGACACTTAATCGACTGAGCCACCCAGGTGCCCCTCAGATTTTATTTTTAAGTAATCTCTGTATCCAGGTTAGGGCTCAGACCCCCAATCCCGAGAACAAGAGTCGTACACTCCACTGACTGAGCCAGCCAGGCGCCCCAAAAAGTGCTTTTCTATTAAGTTGAATGAAAACTGGTCCTGAAGTCACAGTCCTGAAACATTATTTAACATATTTATAATTTAACATTCTCATGTGATTGATGCCTCTGCTTTAAGGTCTGAAACTTGTTTGTGTATCCCTCTTTTGTCCATCCTTTATACTGATAAGCTCAGTAGGGTTATGCTTAACGTTGGGTGGCACTCATGCTGGTAATTGGGTACATCTCAAGGCCTGTTCAGACTCCTGTCACTTAACTGCTCGGGAGGACCTTCACATGGTGTAGATGAACCAATTCAGGGTACCCCATGTTCCATTGAGATAGGTTTAGATACTTCCATCAGAAAATACTAAAATGCTTTTTACTGATTTTAAATAATAAAGTCCATGTAACTCCAAAGATACTAGTAATTGTGGGTCTTTTCAAATTATTCATATGCGTTACAGCGTGTGTATTAGTCATGTGGTTTTTTTGTTTGTTTTGTTTTTTTAGCAGTTGCATCTTTTTTCTCACTTTATAAGTACATTCCATTTCCTACAGTCTTTACATCACTTTGGGGTACATAAAATAACGCATGGAGTTGATAGGGTAAATCTTTTACTGTCAGACTTTTTTATTTCTATTTCTTTGCTATTAGAATTAGCATATTATATATGCATCTTACATATGTAGCTTTCTCCTTTTTTATTTTTTATTTTTATTTTTTTGTAAAGTAATCTCAGTACCCACTGTGGGGCCCAAACTCACAATCCTGAGATCCAGAGACGCGTGCTCTACCAACTGAGCCAGCCAGGCGCCCCCAGACTTTTTTTAACTGGTCTGGTTATAAATTCATAACCCCACATTTTGTGGGAAAAAGGATTTAAATATCTTTATTGTTCTAATGATTTTTTAAAGAATTATTCAACACTTAAGTATTTTGCCATTTTCAAATACAGTATTTTTTATTTAGCAAATATTTCTCAGTTGCCTACTTTGTGCCAGACCTAGGCTCACACCTTGCTAATATTGGGTTATCATCATTCTTTGTTTCTCTTTGTAGTTATAAAATGGTATTTTTTTAAATTGACATGTTTTACATGACTGAGAAGGTAGCGTTCACTCGAGAGTGGGCTTGGATCAAAGTGATTTAGCTTCTGTCCTTATCCATAAAATACATGTGAGGCTTAAACGACACTAAGTATGGAAAAGTGTATTACTTGGCTTATAGTTTGTAAGCTAGTGGGTCAGTAAATGTTTATTTTCCTTCTCAGTTTTTCTTTGCCCTGAGACTGTGGTTTGCACATAGGAGGCACTCAGTTGCTGAGTGAATGAATGAGCTCCCTAACTTCCTTAATTAAGTAGAGCAAGTTTCAGCGTCCTGTGAGTGCTTTTGCTGGGGATATGGAGGTAATCAGCTGCTTTTAAGTGTATAAACCACCCATTGAACTGAGGGCCAAGGTAAATTCATGTTGTGTGACCTATTTCGGGCCCAGATTAATTTGAATTTAGTCAAGGATAGTGTCTCTCTCTCTCTCTTTTTTTTTTTTTAAAGCAGACAACATGCATTGAGTAAATACAGAATTTTACTGCCATATGTGGAGAGGGGTTAGCTTCAGTAAAAGGCCTTTACCCCCAGGAAGCCCCCAGTGAAGTTGCTTTTGGATAAACTTTCCCAGTGACACTGAAACTGGTGGGGAGCTGCCACTGAACATGCTTAAACTTAGCTTCCCACCACAACCCACAACAAGTAAGAGTAGTACACAGAGATGACCAGAGTTCGGGGTCTGAGGAGGGGAGGATAGTCTGTCATCTTGGCCTTTCATTCATTCTGTTGTTTCTGTCATTTCCTGTAGGTGATCTCGTTAGAGAAATTGAAGGATTTTGGTGAGTGTGTGATTGCCCTACAAGCCAGTGTCATAAAGAAGTTTCTTCAAGGCTTCATGGCTCCCAAGCAAAAGAGAAGAAAACTCCAAAGCGAAGATTCGGCGAAGACAGAAGAGGTGGACGAAGAGAAGAAACTGGCAGAGGAAGCAAAGGTATTCTGTTCATGAAGATACCATTTCATGACTGTAACAGAGTGGATCTGATTTTAAAATAGTCTAATCTGGTGCTTTTACCTCCTGTAAAGCACTGTTCCCTGGGCCAGTGTTCCATTTTTCTCACTTCTACGAAATGTGGTTTTCAGACTGTTCTGCGGAGCACAGCTGGGTAATGTCTCAGAGTGCCCCCATCCCTTTTTACCAGGGCTGCTTGCTTTTTAAAAGGTGGTAGTGGTTTTTAGATTGTTAAAAATGGTGGTAAAATACATATAAAGAACATTCTTAACCATTTTTATGTTCTGTGTTGTTAAGTTCTGTGTTGTGCACCTGTCACCACCATCCATCTCCAGAACCTTCTCATTTCCCAAACTGAAACTATGCCCACCAAAGACTACATTACCCATTTCGCTGCCCCCTCGACCCCTGGCAACCCCCATTTTCTTTCTGTGTCTGTGGATTCAACTACTATGAGTGCTGTTACATAGAAGTGGAATCAAAATATATGTCCTTTTGTGACTGGTTTATTTAACTTAGCATAATGTCTTCAAAGCTCATCTGTGTTGTGTTATGTGCCAGAATTTCCCTTTAAGACTGAGTCATATTCCATTCTGTGTATATAGCACATTCTGTATTCATCCGGTGATGCACACTTGGGTCACTTCCACCTTTTGGCTATTGTGGACAAGCTGCTATGGACCTTGAGAGCTTGTGTGGAGCCTTTATCGGGGGTGTCCTGCTGTGTACCCTTGACCAAAGGACGGTCGTGATCTGTTGGAGAAGGTTGTCCTTTGTGGCCAGGCGCACGACCTCAGGAGGAAGGAGACAGCCACTAGCCAGCCATGCCAGCCAGAGTCATCCCTGGAGAACAGTGGGGTGACAGATTGCAGCCAGATGGCCCTCGTGTCCAGTAATGCTGCTGGAAACACGGGTGTACAACTGTCTGTTCCAGTTCTTTTAGTTCTTTTGACTATATACCTAGAAGTAGAATTGCTGCATCATCTAGTGATTCTGTTTCACTTCTTCAAGAACTGCCATATTTTCCACAGCAACTGCACCATTTAAGACGCCCACCAGTGGTGCACAGGGTTCTCATTTTTCCACATCCTTGCCAATGCCTGTTATATTCTGTTTCTGTGATTGCAGTCATCCTGGTGGGTGTGAAGTGATAGCTCATGGTTTTGATTTGCATTTCCCTAATAATTAGTGATGAACAATGTGCTTGTTGGCCATTTGTCTTCTTTGGAGAAATGTGTCTTGGAGTCCTTTATCTGTCTTTTAATTGGATTGGTTTTTGTCGTTGAATTATGTGGGTTCTTTGTATGTTCTGGGTATTAATCCTTCATCAGATGTATGATTTGCAAATATATTCTCCCATCTTGTGAGCTGCCTTTTCATTCTGTTGATGCTATCCTTCGATGCACAGTTTTCCACTTCGATGGAGTTCACCTTACCTGTTTTTTCTTCTGTTGCTTCTGCTTTCGGTGTCACATCCAGGAGATCATTGCCAAATTTAGCGGCATAAATCCAGTGTCCTTCCCCTCTGTTTTCTTCCACAGGTCTTAGAATTTTAGCTTTTACATTTAAATCTTTGATCCATTTTGAATTAATATTTGTAGACTAAAGGTCTAAGTTCAGTTTTTTGCATGTGGATGTCCAGTTTTCTGGTTTTTAAGTTTCAAAAGTAACATGCTTATTGTAAGTAAATCCAGTGTGAGAGGTAAGTAAAATACGAAACAACTCTCATCCTAATTTTGCTCCCCAGGAACATCACTCTTCAGTAGTTTGGTGTTTTCTGTATGCACACAAAGATAGCTTTATTGAAATTTTACAGAATGGAATCATCTGTGTCCTGTTCTGCAGTCTCTTATCCGTCAACATATTCTGTCTTGTCTCCCCGCTTTTAGTCTATACAGATCTCCATGATACCGTGTTTTCTCAGCGCCTTAATTCCTTACTGATGAATGTTATGTCATCTCTGGTTTGTCTTTATTAGAATAATTAGCTCCATTTTTTTTCTGTTTGTCTATTAGCTTTCTGCTTAAGATTACTTAGAAAAGAATTTGAAACCACTACATTAAGGGAGAGGTCGCAGGCATTATCCCATAGAATACTTCCCTTTGTGTTTGATTTCTCTCTCTCCCTTCCTTACTTTCTTTCACAGCCAGCTGGTAAAGACTTGTCTTGGGCAGTCCTGTGGTGAGTCTGGAAGTTGTAGTGATGAGTAGAAGCCGGAAGTCCTTGCCCTCCAGGAGTCCCTTTGGGAGTGGGACGGTGGGTTGTGGTGGAGTGCCAGGTCCTGACGAGAAAGCATAGGACTCAGCCTACCTGTGAGGGACACCTAGGGCAAAGTAGGGAAAACTCCCCAGAGGAGCAGATGTGTCAGCAGGGGTTTGAAGAGTAGGTAGAAGTTAATGCAGTCATGGAAGGGGGCAGAGGCCTGGTCGGACGGAACTGAAATTAGCTTTCTCCTCATGGACAGCTGCTCCTTGTTTTGTCCTCTGCGTTTACACGGTATGAGTTTACCCTCTAAAGCTCCTCAGGTGTTTGTACAGCGTTGACATGTTCCCCCTGTTTCTTCCCGAGGCCAGTGTGATGCATGATGAAAGGAGAATCCTTCTGGGTGGGAGGTTAAGTGGAGCGGAGAATTGAGATTTGGTTAGATCAAGGCCTGTTAGTTCATGCCGAAGATCAGAGACTGGACACATGTCATTATGTATCTTCGTGCGATTGGGTTCTCACTTCCTGTGTGCTCCTTGTAATGGCTGCATAGCATGCACGTCACCTTCCAGATAAAGTCTAAGACATTAGTTTATAGTCTTCTCTGCTAAGTCTCTTCTCATTAGGCATCAGTTTTTTAGCCTTGCCAAATACTGCATGGGTTTTGTTTTTAACTCTGTCCAGAGAGTCTCGTTCTTGATGTGATCTTTCCTTGACATTTCTTTACCAGTAACATTTTCGTCTTGTTGGGAAGTAGTGGCTGTAGAATTCTCGTTAAGTTCTTTTTTAGTACTCCTCCCCATAGCAAAGTAACCTCTTTTTAGCTTGTCCTATGCGACTTCATTCTTAGTTTGATTGGGGAGGAAAATCTGAGCACTGTGCAGATTTAACCTTGGGGCCCAGACACATAGTACACAAATGGAAAGCATGGAAGAGTTTCTTGGAAAATCAATTAGGTTGCCTACTAAGTAGTTCAGCAATGTTCTCCATTAAAATGGCATTATGCCCTGCCTGCAGTTCCCGACCAAAGGTCAACTTTGCCACAGCTCTGAAATTTTCCACTGTCCTTTGCTTTGAAGGTTTCCACTTAGCCCAGGCCAGCGTTTTTCAGCTGGCACCAGGTGGTTGTGTGAGTTACCTAATATCAGTCTTTAATATGGGTTTCGGTTTCCTTACTTATAAAAGTAGATTGTTTCTTGAATCCCCTTTTGTAATAGTCCAGATGATTTCAAATATTTAATGTTTATTTCATTTCTTTTGCATTAAGTGGGAAAGACCTTGTATAATTTGGCAAAATCCTGGGTTCTGTTTAGGCTCTCTGTTTACTTTGGATGCATGTGTCCTGACAACCTGATTATCTGTTTTTCCATTTTAAATGTTCTTTTGTGGAAGAATATGGTCGGAAGCCTTGTCCTATCCTTGCAAGATAGAATATTGGTTTTTTACTGTTAGTAAAGATGTTCGTGGCAACTTTGCATATAAGCTGGCTTCCCTTTGATTCTGTTACATCTACTTCTGCCTATGGACCGCCTTTATCTAACCATGTAGAGAATTTGAATTTTTCATTAGAATAATGTGTTTATCCTCCCAGTAGCATTTTAAGACACAGGATTTTACCGGATACCACCAGTGTTGAATGTCAAAACTTAGTTACCACTGTTCATCTTTTCCTAAAAACTGTGTCTTTAAAAATCAAACCCAGTGTCTTTGAATATGGTGTGGGGTTTTTAAACGTTTTAATGTGCTGGACTGTTTGGAATTTTTTTCCAGTGGTAGGAAACCAGGATGGTCTTTCAAATCTTGAGTGCCTGATGTTTTGCCCTCAGATTAGAGGCTGGAATCTAGGCTGGTCTAGGTGGATAGTCAGTGGATTTAACAGGATGCTAGTGATTGTCCAGTTTCTCTAATGTTAAGAGTATTGGTATTGGGGATCTGGAGGTGTGAAGGAGACCTGGTCCCAAATTGTTCTGAAACTTTGGGCAAAAATAATAAATGAAGGGTATACAAATGTGCACAAATGTTCATATAGCAGTCTTATTTATGATAGCCAAAAAATGGAAACAACCCAGATGTCCATCAACCGATGGATAAACAAAATGTGATTCATACAATGAAAAAATAGCAATTAAAATGGAATAAAGTAATATTACATGCTACGATGTGGATGGCCCTGGAAAAATTAAGCTCCAAGAAGGCAGTCACAAAAAGTCGCACGTTATATGAAATGTCCAGAAGAAGAAAATCTCTTGACCAAGAGTAGATTAGTGGTTGCCTAGGGCTGGGGAAGTGGTAGGTAGGTTAGGGTGGGGAATGGGGAGTGACTGCTAGGGTGCAAGGTTTCTTTTTGGGGTGATGAAAATGTTCTGATTAAGATTACGTTGAGAGTTGTGCAGCTCTGCAAATATATGTAAAACCATCGTTTTCTTTACAAGGTGAACTTGTTAACATATAAATTATATCAATAAATCTGTATTAAAATGAGGTTAAGAAAGCTTATTTCTAAAATCTTTCAGGGATTTTTAAAGATTTATTTATTTGTGAGAGGGAGAGAGTGTGTGAGTGTAAAGGGAGGGGTGGGGGGAGAGAATCTCAAGCAGACTCTTTGAGCCTGACTTGAGCTCCATATCATGACCCTGAGGTCATGACCTGAGCTGAAACCAAGAGTTGGACGCTTAACCTACTGAGCCGCCAGGCGCCCCACATTGGTGTTTGTTTTTGGTTTTTGTTTTTTAATGAGGCTCTACGCCCTGTTGAGTGCTCAGATCTTACAGTTTACAGGAAGTGAGGAAAAGGCAGTACTGTCTGCTGATAGGACTTTTTCCTGACTACTGTGTGCGTCCGAGTGTCCACTAGAGGAGAGCAAAGCCCATTTTAGCCGTTGTCTGCCTGTTCACAGTAGGCACTCTTTAGGGACTGAACCTAAAATTCTTGAATTTATATTCCATTGACGGGATGTGGGTTGTTAGCGCAGTAAGAGGGCCTGTGTGGTTCTAGGTGTCAGCTCTCCACGGCCCCGCGGGAGAGGCCAGCGAGGCAAGCCGTGGTTGTGCTCCTCACAGTGGACGGAGTTGCTCTGCGCGTGGAGGGAGGCGGCTGTGCAGCATCTCGAGGGCAGATGTTGAAATAGCTGCGGTGGAGGTTGGAGTAAGAAATGGGCCAGATTCCACTAGGGCTTTAGCAGCCTCTCATTTTTGTTGTGTTTATATTACGTGGTCTTGTTATTTATGAATTTACGCATACAGGGCTCTCTGTGTTCTCTGTTTCCATAAGAAAGAGAAAGGGCAGCCTTTGTTCCCCTCTCTCAACCCTCACACCACAGCTTCAGAAGTAGCTCAACTGTCGTTGTTCCTTGGCAGCTCTGTTTTGCAGCCTGTGGCCTTCCAGAATAACTAGCCCTTCCTTTGGGAGGAAGACGATCACCTCAAATAGACGCCTTTGCCTGGGGCGGGGCAGGGCAATGCAGCAGCCATACTGTCAGCTAGCTGGAGCCAGCCAGCTTGTAAGAGCAGCGCGCGGCTGCCTGGACTTCAGCGCACACACGATGGGGTTAAGGCATCTGGCCCCCACAGGGTAGATGATGGTGGGATGACCTCATCTCTCAGCTCGCAGCTTCTGCTGTAAGGAGGGCCTGAGCTTTACCTTGCTCATCTCTGTGGTGGTTTGTTTTCTTCCTTTTTTTTTTTTTTTAAAGGATTTTATTTATTCATTCGTCAGAGAGGGAGAGAGAGAGACAGAGCACAAACAGGGGAAGTGGCAGGCAGAGGGAGAAGCAGGCTCCCCACTGAGCAAGGAGCCCGACATAGGACTCAATCCCAGGACCCCGGGATCATGACCCGAGCTGAAGGCAGACGCCTAACCTACTGAGCCACCCAGGCGCCCCTTCTGTGGTGTTTTCTGCCTGCATGAGAGTGATAACCCCCGTGGAGGCATCTGTCTGTGCAGATGCTTACCTAATCATTTAGGCAAGAAATACTTCGAAGACCTAAAAAAACACCTTTTTTTTTAAAGATTTTATTTATTTATTTGACAGAGAGAGATAGCCAGCGAGAGAGGGAACACAGGCAGGGGGAGTGGGAGAGGAAGAAGCAGGCTCCCAGCGGAGGAGCCTGATGTGGGGCTCGATCCCAGAACGCTGGGATCACGCCCTGAGCCGAAGGCAGACACCCAACGACTGCGCCACCCAGGCGCCCCTAAAAAACACCTTTTGACTAATGAACCAGTAATACAAATAAATGAATTATCCTAAAGTGGCATTTCTGTTTTTCCTTAGAATGTCTATTTTATAGGAGTGAGGGTTGTGCTTTATCATTGAAATTCCTGATTATATTTTCCCCCATCCTAACTGTGTTTTCCCTGGGTGATTCTGAATTAACTTGCTTTTTCTGTTGATGGGAGGAGGCAGTGTCTATTATGCTGAGAGTAACTGCCCAGAAAGAAGTCAGCCTAAGCCCTGGCCCTCTGAAATTTTCACTTAGTTAAAACTTGGTGATAAAATCAAGAGGAATGCTTCGTATCAGTACTTAATATTTTTAAGTGTTGTCGAATGCTTTATAGATAGTGTTTACTGTAATTTCCAGGCCCTGTAATCTGGGTTTGTGGCACATGATGCAGAGACCCGTCATCATGTTAACCAAGGTGGTGTTAGCTCAGGACATGTTCGCACACTAGCATTTCCACAGGTGTACCCGCCTTTAAATGATACTGAATCTTTAAGTGGATTTCACTGGAGGAGACGGGTCTCTGATCACCCCCCACCCCTGCCTCAATTCTTTGTGTAACCTTTGGCAAGTTTTTTCACTCTTCAGAGCCTTGATTTCTGCTGTAAAATAAATGGGTGAGGGTGGAGAAGCTCTAGGAGGTGAGTGTACTCAGCATTCTCTTGCCTCTTCTCCTGTTCCTAGTGCTCTCAGTGCACACTGTCAGTATTATGTGAAAAATCTGCATGTCATGCCCTTAAGGTCATCGTAGCAATGCTGACCTGGTTTGGTCTCTGTTTAGGTTGCATCTGCTCTGGAAAAATGGAAGACAGCAATCCGTGAAGCTCAGACTTTTTCCAGAATGCATGTTCTACTTGGGATGCTCGATGCCTGTATCAAGTGGGATATGTCAGCAGAAAATGCTCGATGCAAAGTTTGTCGAAAGAAAGGTATATTTAGATGAGTGTTGCCTATCTGAATGTAATAGGGACTAGGACTTCCATTCCAAAGATAGTTTCCTCCCTGAAGAATTCTGTGCACACGACTTTGAAGTATAGTGGGAGAGATTTTACCTTCTGGAGGTCTGTAAAATGCTACTCTTTGAAATAACATGACAGTAAATCAGAGAAAGCCCTTTGTTCCTCAGGTTTGAGTGTAAGAGCAGTTTATCTCCAATTCTAAATTTTCTACAGGGAACAAATTAACGTAAAATTTTAAATCTCTTTTATCATCTCGGAGTTTTTAGTCATACGTGAAATAAGACGTCTACCAGCAGAGGGCAGTATTTGCACACTGGGAAGAATACTCCAGTTTGGGCCCACTGCCACTGAGTCCTACAGAGCAAGGCATTTGGGACTTTTTAATGGTCACAGCTTTCAGAGCCCGTTCCTGACTAATAGCCCTCGAGCGATTGACTTCTCAGTGGCTAAGGTTACTTTGTGAAGTGGATTAGGATTTAATTCCCAAGGTTAGAAAGACCTCTGAAAAATCTTATCAGTTGCTCTAAACACTGTTTCAGAATGAAGGTTGGAGAGGGAAGTGACCATGTCAGGTCGGTTCCGTGCATTTTTGACACTGGTTTAAGAGAACCATATCAGATAGGAGTTGGGAAGCGTTGGGGGTCGAGGAAGAGGATGGGCAGGAAATGTAATACTTCATGGGGGATTCATTTCTTAGCAGGAGATGAACAGAGACCTTTCCTGCTATGACTTGGTTTTTGCTGCTACTTTGTAAATGTTCTAACTGTCCTGTCCTAGGCTGAGCTGAATTTGGGGATATAGGTCAGAAGACCTGATTCTTATATTAACAGTAGCCTAGTTTATGCTACATTCCTTTTCAGAAATGACATTTTTTTAAAAACGTGATAACACTATGCTAGACTGTTTGCTCCCCAATGGTGTTAATCGAGGGTGAGTGGCTTGTTTGCTACAGCTCGCTGACTGTTGCCGTGCTCCCAACAATGCTAAACAAGTTTATCTCCTTGCAGGTGAGGATGACAAACTGATCTTGTGTGATGAATGTAATAAAGCCTTCCACCTGTTCTGTCTGAGGCCAGCCCTCTACGAGGTCCCAGACGGCGAGTGGCAGTGCCCTGCTTGCCAGCCTGCGACTGCCAGGCGCAACTCCCGTGGCAGGTGAGAATTTTCTTCTCTCAAAAACAAATAAATGAAATGGCTGTTGTAATTAAGCTTTAGTTATTCAAAAGAAAGGATTCTAAGGAGTTTTAAGTTCATCTTTTGCGTATGGATCCTGATCATTGGCGTTATTACAGTAGGAGCTCACAGGGCTTTGATTTCATTTTAGCTTGATGTTGACATTCCTGGTTTTCACTACCAGACATGTTCTGTATCTTCTGGATCATAGCTTCTTCTCAGATAACAGTTTATCTCCCTGTGCTTCTACTTTCCCCCTTCTTAATTACTTCCTCAACTGTCCCCTGCTCAAAGTCCTGAAACTCATGGCCTTCCTTACCCATACCTGTTGTTTTCCTTCTTTATCACGATTAGAACTCTGGGGTCACCTTGGACATCCTCCTCTCCCTCAGCTTCCATGCTCTGTTCATTTACGTCAGTTCTGTGTCCGGACATCTCACAAGTCAGTCTCCTGCTACCCACTGTCCATGGTCCCTGCTGTCAGTTGGCCCTCCTCTGTCTCTCTTCCGGGCTCCTTCAGTGGCTTCTCAACTCCTTACCTCATGTCTTTTCCCCTCCTATTTGTCCAGCTTTGGTGGGGCTACCAGAACGGTTTATGTAAGGCGTAAAGATAAGCTTGTGTCACTATCCTGAAACTTCCATCTTTCTATTGCCTATAGAATAAAATCCAAACTACCTGGCCTGGTTTTTGAGACTCTTCTACAATACCAGTCTATGTTTTTATGAGCCTTTATTCCCATGTCGTGTGCTCAGTGCAGGCTGTTCACTGGATATCCTTGCCTGCTGGGCTTTTGTCCTCGCCGGGAATATTCCCTCTCTCCAGAACTGAGGGAACTGCTTACGGCCTACGTAAAATTTCACTGGTTTTTTGAAATGTTTTTATATTCTTAGGATTAATTCTTCCTCTCTCTGTTCCAGTCGAGCGTCCAGTCTCAGTCTTTCGGTGTGTCTTGCCTCCATGGTTAGTCTTACATGTGACCGTCTTCCCGTGAGACTGTTAGTGCCCTGGCGGCGGGGGTGGTACTTTGTTCTTCACCCTGATCCCAATACGGCCTTGCAAAGAGGAGATGCCCAATGTCTGCCAAGTTAATGCCATTGTTTTCCACATTGCGGTTTGAGGTTGTGAGAGGGCAGCTTGTAGGCGCTCTGTCTTGGTCTCTGAGAGGGCAGAGCTATTTGACCCTGACCCCATCTAACAGCATTTCTCAGTTGTTATTTCTCACTCTGCTCCAGCGGCACTTGGAGCCAAGTAAGGCACGCTACCCTGAAATGGCGGAGCTTTGCACCAGCTGTTCAGAGCTGGGATTACCATTGCTTTGCTATTACGGTCATCTGCAAGCTGTTTCACTCCTGGAGCGGGGCTATCAAGGTGCAGTGACACCTGTCTGAGTTGTTTGTCCTTTCAGTCCACCCCAGAGTTGGGAACGATATCTGAAATGTTACATTCTGTGGGTGATTTTGTGAGACAAAAGGAATAGGTTTTGTATTGTTTTATGTGAGGAGAGATGGGTTGTATTTTGGTCTCGATCTCTGTTGCAGTTGGTATCTTATCCATAGCATTTGGGGCCTTGTGGAGGCGGCCTGCTGCTGAAGCTTAGGCTTCCATGCTGTTGCCCGTGTCTCGGCCTCGATTCAGGTTCTCTCCCCTCTCATCAAATCTGCCCGGTCTGTGAAGAGGATCCCCGTGGGACTTCATCCTTTCTTACGACCACTTTGGCCTAGAACCACGTTCCCTACATGTTTCCCTCCCCACAGGAATTATACCGAAGAGTCTGCCTCTGAGGACAGTGAAGATGATGAAAGTGATGAAGAGGAGGAAGAAGAGGAAGAGGAAGAGGAAGAGGAGGATTATGAGGTGGCTGGTCTGCGACGTAAGTATTCAGTTTGCCTTCATAGTTGACCTCACAGCTTTCCAACGTGACTTGGGAAGACTGGGTGGGCAGGAGCCACCCACCCAGCCTTGCCATCAGGCCATCTTTTTTCTTGCACATGTTGTGGCTGTGGGGTGACTCCACTGCCATGGTTTTAAAGGGATTTTCAAGGTGCCATGTAACCACCTTCCTAGTGGGAGGTTGGATGGCTTGGTCTTAAGAATATTTGGTCTGAGAATTAGTGGAATTCAGGGCCCCAAGTATGTTATGAAGAGTCTGCTGGCTCAAGCCTCTTTAGTCTGTGGGGACGTGGGGACCACGGGTGAGGAAGGCCTAGGCCCGCTGTCCTCTCCTAACAGTGGTTTTGGCCTCTGCTGCAGTGCTGCTTTCAGAGAAATGATTTGTCCTCCAGTCATGGTGATTTTCTCGTCATAGTGTGCAAGGATCTAGCTTTGCTAATTTTAAAAGAGAAGACTAGTTTTTTTTCATGGCTTAGGGTGGTTGTTGGGAAGGTTCAGGTCTGTTTCTCACTAGATGCCAGTGGGGGGGTGGGGGAGGGGTCTTCCTTTGCACTTAACCTCATTGATTCTCACTCTCTAACGGCCGTTCATTGTGAGTCATTTTCATGGTTAAACCTAAAGCCCTGAAGTCTAGCCTTTTATAGCCTCCTCCTTTGCAAAATATACCCTTCCTTGTAGGTTAGAAAAGAGACCACAGATCCAGATTTTGATGAGCTTTTGAAGAGATGGTACAGTTCCCAAGATCATAGCACTCTGAGAGTTTGGACTTCGGTATAAGGAGTCTGAGAAGATGCTTGGCATGACCAGTCTCACAGCAATGGTGCCACTAAAACCTGAGGGGTTTGGGTGTGCATCCCTGTCCCCGTCTGCCCAATCTTAAAGGGCTCTCATTTGGGACACCTTAATTTCTCTCATTCCTACAGGGCTCCTTTTGTTTGTTCACTAACATGATTATCCAGTTGTCCAGGGTCAGGAGACAAGTAGTCCCTTAACCCCAGATTCTGAAGAGACTTCGTCAGGTAGCTGGAGAGTGTGACTGGGACGCAGGGTTGTCAGGGAATAGATTCTGAATGTGACAGTATACTCATTTTGTGTATTTTCAGAGTGGTAGATGCTTTCCACTTGTGAGTTACTGTTTTCTTTCCAAAAAATTGTTCTCTCCAGGTTTCTAGGGTCTTATCTGCCAAAGGGGTCTGGGAAGTACTGGTACCTCAGAGCCCTTTGTCTGTTCCACCTTTTAGGCCACCGAAGATGTGTTCCCTAGTTCCCAACTCAAGGCCCTGGGTTGGTGGCTGTCTGTAGCATTTTGAGTTTCATCCTTAGTGTCAGTTTCTTCTCTCTTCCAAGCCTGGTCTTGAGCTTAGAGACCTTAAAATAGCCAGTGAAGGGTTATCAGGGTCTAGAAGTAGAATATGAAACATTGTTTATTGATTCTTTGTGTCCCTGGCTGTGTATACCCGTCTCTGTCCATGTGTCACCTCTCTACTTTGAAGGGAAAATGTGTTCAGTGGAGAAGCTTTGAGCTAATTCTAACGGAGCATTGCTCCCTGAGGACGTATTGAGAAACGTTGGTTTGTCTGACATCGAGCACCTGTTGTCAGAGACACAGGTCACCTTGGGGACTTTGTATTCGTTATTTTCCCTTTGGGGGTCCTGGGCAGGGCTCTTATGGAAGTGTCCTGGGCCATTGCTTGTGGTTTTCAGAAATGCAAGAAAGCAGGACTGGGGCAAGCCTTAAAGTGGATTCACTGAGGAAGACTTCAAGTGGGTATCAGCTTTTCTTTCAGAAGACTGTGGTGGCGAGCGTAGGATTACTCAAGGAACCAGGAGGCGAGAACTGTCCTACAGTCATATTCCACCTCACATGTAAGGACACACACTCAGAGGCCAAGCTTGGGGTTTGAGAATTCCAGGCAGACCTGTTAGCAAACGGCCTCTCCTCCTGAGTGAGTCAGCTTGCCATTGACTCCTTCAGAGGCCTCGTTCCTGGGAGTAGCTGTGAACAGAGTGGGGACAGAGAGTAGCCGTTCTGAAGGAACTGGCTTTCCAAAGAGATTCTTAGAAGGTCTTTGGCAGTTGATGAAAGGTATCCATTCATCTGCTTCTCTACCTTTAAAGTGTCTTGTCAGGTAGGGCAGGAGAGAAAGAGCAAGAGCGCCTTAATGACCAAAGGGAGCTGTTGTTCTGCTCGACCAGATGCTCTCCCCATCCCATAGGCATGCTCCCTTCATCCTCCATTGTTCAGCTCTGAATCCATATTTTCTATTTCAGTGAGACCTCGAAAGACTGTCCGGGGCAAGCAGGGTGTCATCCCCCCTGCAGCGAGGCCCGGACGCCGGCCAGGTAAGAAGCCGCATCCCGCCAGGAAGTCTCGGCCGAAGGCGCCACCTGTGGACGATGCGGAGGTTGAAGAGCTGGTGAGTGATTTCCCCTCCTCCCTGTACCGGTCGTTTCTCAGCCCCCACTCCAGCGTTAGGAATCCATCAGGCAACAGGTGGGGGCCCCTCCCCCCTCCTTTCGGAGGCTGATGGAGCAGATGGGTGGGCCTGTGGGCAGACAGAGGCCGCAGGCCCCCCAGGAGCAGCTATGTCCGGCATTCCCCTGCTGTAGCCTGCAAACTTCGTCTCCTCAAGTTAATAGGCAGCCCGTTACTTGTTAAGGATTTTAAAATAGTATCCATGTGTCTCCAGTGGCTCAGAGGGGCTGGGTCTCCATTGTGGGAATGTCAGCAATGTTGGCGCCTCAGTCACTCTTGGGTCTTTTGCCCACAGTTGCTGTGGGAGGGGCGTTACCCTCCCCTCTGCTCCTCAACCAATGTAATTTTAGTGGTTTTACTTTAGATTTCACTTGCGCTTTAAAAGAACAATAAGAGGCTCTTGAAAACGTACTGATTTTGGCAGAGCAAATTGGGGTTGGGGGCGCATAAAGCAAGCCATTAGGGAGCTCGAGGGCATTTGCGAGATCCTTCTGCTGGCCCAGCCGTAACTAACCCTTCAAGTCTGGGGCTCTGGCCACTGTGAGTCACAGCAGCGATGGCTCCCTGGAGGGGACGCCCACCCTTTCCTCTTCAGCCACTTAGCTCCCACATGCTTGCGGCAGGAGGGCCTGGGAGAGGAATTGTACCTCTTGCTTTTCTTACCTCAGAGCTCCCAACCCCACAGAATTGGCTGCCGGTGGTCCCCGTAACCCGTCTGGGTCTACACGGTTGCTTGTTTATATCCTTCCACGGTGTGCACGTAATCCCAGGTCCATCGGCTCTCACCAGTGTGCTGGTGACAGTGGCCTCTCTCGCCGACCTGTAGCAGGACCGCTGTAACAGGGCAACTGCTGCCTGCCCTCTGCTGCTTTGATCAGCGTCCACCAGGGAGGAGGCCAGTGGGCTGATGGGAAGATGCCTGCCCCCTGGCTGAGCACGCTCCCTGACTTGAATGTCAGATGACTTTGACTGTCTCTACTCCAAGAAAGTGGTGGAATTCTTTTTTTTTTTCCCCCTTTTCTTGTTCTGTCCACTCTTCTCTTGGACCTGTAATAACATGTCTCTTTCTTTGGTGCCAGGTACTTCAGACCAAGCGGAGCTCCCGGAGGCAAAGCCTAGAGTTGCAGAAGTGTGAAGAGATCCTCCACAAGATTGTGAAGTACCGCTTTAGCTGGCCCTTCAGGTGGGCTGTGTTCTCAGGCACAGGGGAGCAGGACTGGCCTTGTGGGTGCTCAGAGCTTGCAGACAGCTGGCGGGGGGTGCGCCGAGCAGAGGTTAGGACGACCCTGATCCTTCCTTTAGGACATGTCTGAGGGTGGGGGGACTTCCTTCCCAGACCAGTAGAGACAGCACTTAGTCCAAGGTGAACACACCTCTTCTCTGCCTGTCAGCTGGCTGATGTCGGCAGGGGTGGGCGTTCTGGGAATGGTGGTCCGAGAACAAGGTTTCTGTCTCCTCCTCGAGGCCGTGCTCAAGATTTCCATTTGGTCTTCTCCACAGGGAGCCCGTGACCAGAGATGAGGCTGAGGATTATTATGATGTCATCACGCACCCCATGGACTTCCAGACAATGGAGAACAAATGTTCCTGTGGGAGCTACCGCTCTGTGCAGGAGTTTCTTACCGACATGAAGCAAGTGTTTACCAATGCGGAGCTTTACAACTGCCGAGGCAGCCATGTGCTGAACTGCATGGTGAAGACAGAACAGTGTCTGGTGGCTCTGTTGCATAAACACCTTCCTGGCCACCCATATGTCCGCAGGAAACGCAAGAAGTTTTCCGATCGGCTTGCTGAAGATGAAGGGGACAGTGAGTCAGAGCCCGTTGGACAGTCCAGGGGACGAAGGCAGAAGAAATAGGCAGGGCCCTGGTAAGGGAGCCGAGGTGGGGGGAACGGAGAGAGCCGGGGAGGGTGGGAGGGAGCAGGAGAGGGAGATGGAGAAGAATGTGGAAGGGAGGAGATCACAGGGAGTCCAGAAATGCCCGTCATCCCAAGCTTGTGCTGCCTTGCCCAACTCTCCAGAGGGCCCTAAGCAGGCAGAGCTCTTTGGAGAGCCTACTCTTGGGCTGGTGGTCTCTGCCCAGAGATGCCGTGGGCGGTAGGCGGCCTTAGCCCTGCTGAGAGTTTCCAGGGAGAGGCCAAGGGTACAGCTTTCTCGTGGGCCCATATCCTTTAACTTTCTTCTTTCCTTATGGCCCCTCC
This sequence comes from Ursus maritimus, assembly GCF_017311325.1. Taxonomy (NCBI): domain Eukaryota; kingdom Metazoa; phylum Chordata; class Mammalia; order Carnivora; family Ursidae; genus Ursus; species Ursus maritimus. Next base: position 9,683,772 of record NW_024424452.1, on the reverse strand, counting down.
TGTGTTGGCCACCACGACAGTGCCAAGCCTCTGGTCTCCAGGGGAGGGATTACTGTATTACATGGAAGGATCAGGGGTAATCAGGCCAATTTGGGGAGGCGGTGTTGATTTTTTAATCTCCATTTACACACAGTCTTGTTTCTTGAAGCCCATCCTCTGTCTCTCCCTCCCTCCCTCAGGTGACAGTAGCAGTGAGTGCCATACCGCATTCTGTATTCACCAGCATCATGAGACACTTGTGCTCTTTTGAGTTGCTCTTGGCAGAGTAAAGGGACTTGTCCTGGAGCCATTCCTGAATACCCCTCCCCTTCTTTGTGACAGCTCTCTCCCCTCCTGTCCCACCTCACCCCTTCAAAATAAAAAACAAAAAAACTGAAAAAAAAAAAAAAACCTAAAAAACCCACAAAGAACATAAGGCACTTCACTAGAGACTGGAGTCCTGCTTATAATCATGCATATAACCTTTACTTGGATGGATCTGGCCAGAGGGGTGTTGGAGCCCAGCCCACCCACATACCAGACACAAGCTCTTAGGGGAGCAGAAGAAAAGCAGGAAGAATTTAAATGTTTAATTTTTTTTAAATTGACTTTTCTAGTTATTAAAAGTTGCTTGTTTCAGCAGTGCTATTGTATAAAGAACATCTTGTAAAATATTTCTGTCATCTTGCTTTGGCACATGTACAGTACAGTTTATATGATAACGTGTTTGCTCTACTTTGCCCCGTCTCCTCCCCCAGCCCATCCTCTCGCCTTCAGAGAAGCGGGGTTGGAGGCTCAGCAGGGCAAGCGGTGGGACCTGGCGGGGATGGGGATGTCCCTCTGCCTGCCCTGGTGGCCGTTTCTGCCTCGTCCATCTCCAGCCCCCCCCCTCCTCCCTCCTTGGAGCTCCCCGAGAAGCTGAGTCTTGTAGGGTTGCGTGAGGGGCGGTGGCGGGGGGCGGAGGAGGGGCTCAGACGGCCCCTTCTGCAAGGAGTCTGGCAATAGTAGTTCTAGTTAGGCAGAACTTCGTAGTCTTCTTTCCCTTTTATGGCAGATTTTGATAAAAATGCAAAACAGGGTTTAATTTTCTTTTCTATCAGCTTTGAATTTAGAAAATGTGAGCACCTCAGCTCTTCTGTACCTATTTAAGTTAAGGGAGAACATGTCCACCGAGGGGATTACAGCTCCTAGAACTTGAGAATAAAGCCTCTTAATACGGAACTTCAAGGTGTGGTCCGTGTCTCACCCCGCCTGCCTGGCCCAGAGACTGGGGGGATTTGCTCCAGTGGCTGCTGGATAGGTTTACTGTCCCTTCTCCCCCAGGTTCGGGCTTCGCACTGACGCTCCAGTTCCATAATCCCAGCCACCAACACCGTGCCCTGCCTCTTACCCTAGAGCCAGTCTGTTCTTGTTCACAGTGAGAATCTTGTGTTCCCACTTCAGTGACACCTGAACTGTTTGTTGTTGTTGTTGTTTTTTTTTAATTGTCTTTAAGGAGGAAGGGCCCCATTAAAGGGTAAACTTGTAATAAATTGGAATTTCAAATAAACATTATGTACTTGTGTTTATAAAGAAGAAACAGTTCTGGTGAATCTTTCTTTGTGCTCTTGGGGATGGGGGTGGATCGTGCAGAGTCCCGAGTGCTGGTCCTGCTGACTTTTGGAGGCAGTTCTGCGGGAGCGAGAGGACCTCTGAAGCGTGACCTTCAAAGCTTCTTCTGGCCTTGTCCCTAGCCCCCCGCAACTTTCATTAGAATTCTAGGAATTCAGGGAAAATAACTCTCAAAGGCTTCACTGTGGGAATTTGTATAGTGCTTGAGGAGTTAATTTTGGGGCAACTCCTGACTTTTACAACACCTCAAGGAAAATTTCAAACCTAAACACAAAGAGTGAAAACAATGAATTCCCATGTCCTGTGCTTCAATTCTACCACATAGCCAATCTTACTTACGTCGTCATTGGTGTTTATGCTGAGAGTTTTTAAAGTCAGAGTGGTCTGAGTAGGTCACTGCCCGGTGGCAGCCTGCTTACCGAGTTCAGAGGTGTTGCAGAGCCCACTGTGTGGTCCCATCTACCAAGAGGTGGAACTCCAGCTCCTGGACCACCCGAACCCAGGATGGCGGTGAGTAAAGTGGGAAGAAATCAGGAGAACCCGGAGCTCTGGGTGCAGGTTCTGCCCCAGCTGCTCTATGGCGTTGCTGAGTGTGGGCCTGGAGCCAGGCCTGGCCCGAGCACTGGGGGAGTTTCAGTCCTGGGGCGGGGGGGAGGCTGCCTGCCCCAAGGTCAGCTCCAGGGTGGCCAGCACTCTGGCTCTGGGAAAGGGAGCTGTGTGACCTTCGAGCATTTCCTACGCAGTCACAGCCAGACACAGGCCCGGCCACCTCTGTGAAGTCGTTCCCCAGTGGGTCTCAGGGTACCTGAGGATGGTGCCCGTGGGGCCATGTCTTCTCATCTAGGGCATGCATCCTGGTCCTGTTAAACCATCAGCCCATTGCTCCCTGCCAAGGGTGTGACCTTCGGGGAGCTACCTGACTTTGGCTGACTCCTGGGGCGCCTGGGTGGCTCAGTCGTTAAGAGTCTGCCTTCAGCTCAGGGCGTGATCCTGGCGTTCTGGGATCGAGCCCCGCATCAGGCTCCTCTGCTGAGAGCCTGCTTCTTTCTCTCCCACTCCCCCTGCTTCTGTTCCCTCTCTTGTTGGCTGTCTCTCTGTCAAATAAATAAATAATCCTTAAAAAAAACCAAACAAACCAAAAAACTTTCCTGAGGACAGGGGTCTGAGGCTCTTCTCCTGGGATTCAACGGACCTCTCCCCCTCATCCTGCCTGTGCTGCCTTCTTAGACCATGTCTCTGGGGAGGCTGTGGAAATTTGTCAGGGGTGGCAGTGAGGTGGGGTCTGGATTGCCAGGGAGCCAGGGCATCCTCAAGCAGGACACTGAGAAACTCAAGCCGGGCAGGAAGAGAGTGTACGCATTCCATGGCTCCCCGTGCCAGACCCCTAACACTGGGGTGCGGCTGAGAGGTGGGGAGAGCAGCTACTGACCCCCCCGGGACCTCCTCAGTCTGACCCCAGTCAAGATCACCGCTGCTGACTCCTGTGAACTTTGAACTGTTTTCCTTGGAACGAATACCGAGCTCAGGGCTAAGTCCCCTTACCTAGGACGTGCCACACAAGCTCAGCCGGCTGGATGGGCATAGCCCTGAGGACGTGTGCACACAGATTGTGCTGCCAGGGCTGTGGCTGGGAGGGGCCCGGGGCACCCCGTGCACAGGCCAGCAGGTGTTGGTTTCTGAGGCACTTCCCCTGGGTTCTGGAATTTCCTTTTGGGGGCTGAGGGCGGGGGAGGCCCCACTGTGGGAGGGGTTTCTCTGGACAAAACCGCCCTAGGTTCTAAACACCTGCCATTGGGATGGAATCCGTGGTGTGGTGGGAGTCACAGAGGCTCCGGAGGCCGCAGACGGCCTGCCTGGCCGCGTGATATCCAGCCAGCCAAGCTCTCCGCACTTCCCCTGTCTGTAAAATGGGGAGAAGAATCAAACGGAAGCCGCTATAAAAGTTCTCTAATAGATGTTTCCTTCTTCCTTCTCCTTCAGGGTCTGGGACTTTTTCTGCTGTCCCCCAGTGCTGAGAAGCGGCTGGCAGAGCCCCTCACTGCCCACCTGTCCCTTCCCTCCTCCCTGTTGTTCTGGAAGCCCAAATCTTGTTTCTGCTGGGCTGGACCTAGCTGAGTGCCACCCCTCCTGGCCACTGACTGACAAGGGACAGCGGTGGACTTGTGCCAGTCCTGATGCTCAGCGTCTCCTCCGCCCTCTGCCCATACACATGTCACCTGCCTTTCTCTTCCCTGGTCTCCAGAATCCTCTCCTTTTGCTCCCGCCGCCCCTGCCCTGGTGCAGGTCCTCAGCAGCTTCAGCTTGGCTCCCCGCAGACCCGGCCAGCAAGCCCAGCTCAATGCAGCCACTATTACCACCCTCCCTCTTCCAACCTGGGCCCCTGTCACCTTCAATGAGCGTAATCTGTCTCTCAGGCAAGGACCCTCACCAAGGTGTCAGGGTCACTTGGCTTCACTGATTAAAAAAGGCCGGAGGCCTTCCTGTGTGCTCCGTGAGGGGGAAGTCTTTAGGTATGGGGTGGTGGGGGAAGGGCTGTGCAGGAAATGCATAAGCACAGGTGCCGAGGCTGCAGGGTTCCCCTGGGGGTCAGGGCCAGTCCTTGCAGGGAGGGACAGCCCTTAACTCTCCTCAACTCCCGATGGGAATTTGACACCGCCTGTTTGATCTTCAGTTGGTGTCTGTCTTGCCCCGCTGAGACTGGTGGTTGGTGCAGGGTGAAGAGCTCCAGCCTGAGAGCCCTGGCTTTGGGAACTCAGCCCTACTCCTGACAGGAAGCAGTCGTCCTTGCAGGTGAGCCTGGACCCTTGGGGCCTCCTGGCAGTGACACTGAGTGCTGGCTCTGTCTCATGCGCCCAGGGACAGTGACGAAGACCCTCACCTGGCTGAAGTCACAGCGGCCAAAGCAGACGCCAAGATGGGGCTCTGGGGTCTGACCCCCCTCCGCCCCAAGCTGATGGGGGTCCCCGTGGGATGGCCACGCACTCCTTACAGTGGGCCGAGATGGCGCAGGGTCCTGCGGCCTTGGGCTTCCCCGGCACACAGATAGACACATACCTTTTCCTGTCCCCTGACACACGAGTGTGCAATGTGCCCTGGAGCAGCCATGCGCGCTCCCCTGCACCTGCCCCATTTCTCACAGCAGCTCTCTGCACCTCAAATCTTTCCGCAGCCTTCGGAACTGGGGGCCCAGTGCCCACTAGACTCCAGGGCTCCCCATCTCCCGTCTGCACTGCCAAGATGCCCACATACCACTCCGGCCCCATCTCCACTCCACCCAGAGAGATGAGGGGAGGGGCTGGGGTGCCCTGACTAGGACCCCAGGGAGTGAGGTGCACACCAGCAATCCTGGCAGGCAACGAGGACAGTCACTGCAGCCTCAGCCCTCAGGCCCCGGGGAAGGGACAGTGGGACACGCCTACCTGAGACCAGGTTCTGAGCCTCCGAGGGGAACTTGGAGACAGGTGGATGCCCTAATTTCCCACAAGAGTGAAGAAAGCAGCCCTATCCACAACANNNNTAGAGTCCCCAAGGCCACAGGTGTCCTCCCAGGGGATTCCCAGAGTGGCCCGGCAGGCATCCCAGGCACACTTTGCGAAGCAGGAACTCAGGATTCAGGCAAAGGAGCAAAGACAGGCGAGAGGGGAAAAACACACACACACACACACACACACACACACACACGCACACGCACGCGTGTGCGTGGGGACTTCTGCAGAAACAGGTGCTCCACAGGGACGCCCTCCTGACCGGTTGGGGAGCCACAGAACGGGGCCTGGCGCATGAGGCCAGCACCCACCCAGCTCTGCCCACCACGGAGACTCCCGCAGGGCCCTCACCCTCCTACCTTCCCCTTCCCGGCCCACAGAGGACTCAGTGGTGCCACACGGGGGGTTTATTCCAGTCACAGCTTCCAGAGAAACTCAACAATAAATTACACCATTAAATAAACTCCCTGCTGGACCACGCCCCCTTCTGCCCCTCCTCCTCGCCACATGCTCTCCCAGGTCCCCGTGGGGACCTGGCCAGGCCCACCCCCTGCACTAGGCCACAGGGGAGTGAGCCTCACTGGGTCCCGGCAATCTAGGGTGGCAGGAGAGTCTCCCCGCCCTGGTCCTCGGCCCCTCGCACTCACTTGCCTGACCTTGACAGCTGGGCAGCTGCTAGTCAGCTGTCTCCTCCGGAGGGGGGGCCAGGAGGGGGCAACAGCCGCCCCGCGCAGGCCTGTGTCCCTAGAGGTGCGTGGGGTTCTCCAGAGAAGGGTCCGTCTTAGTCATGTGCAAGACCACGGTGGGGGCCTTGTAGTGGCAGTGCGTGCCACGGCCGTAGCCCCCGGGAGCCCGGCAGGCCTTTGCCCGGGCCCGACCAGCTGCCATCTTGCGGTGGCACAGGCTCTGCCAGGTCTGGAAAGTCTTGGAGCTCCACACCCAGACTCCGCTGGTGATGCCGACCACCAGCGACATGAAGATTTTGAGCATAAAGACAGCCACGGTGGGCACCGAGCCCCCTGGTAGTGAGCAGTCCCTCCGGCCCCCGGGCATGGTGGCTGCCGAGCAGGGCTGCTCTGCTGCCCGAAGGCGCCAGAAGTCCATGTTGAGGCGTTCATAGACGTAGCACACGATGACGCAGGTGGCAGGCACCGTGTAGAGGATGGAGAAGACCCCAATCTTGACCATGAGCTTCTCCAGCTTCTCTGTGTTGGTGCCGCCCGTCTTCATGATCTTGCGGATGTGGAAGAGGGCCACGAAGCCGGTCAGGAGGAAGCTGGTGCCCAGCACCAGGTAGCAGGAGAGGGGCACCAGCACGAAGCCCGTCAGTGCAGCTGCATCCATGCTGGCCACGTAGCAGAGCCCGGTGAGCTCGTCCCCGGCCACCTTGCGCAAAGTCAGGATGACGATGGTCTTGAGGGCGGGTAGGCCCCAGGCCGCCATGTGAAAGTAGCTGCCATGGGCCTCGATGGCCTCGTGGCCCCACTTCTTGCCGGCTGCCAGGAACCAGGTGAGGGTCAGCACCACCCACCACAGCGAGCTGGCCATGCCGAAGTAGTAGAGCAGCAGGAAGACGAGGGTGCAGCCCGTGTTCTCCAGCCCCTCCTGGATCACGTAGAGCGCGCCCGCCTCCTGGTCGCAGGCCACGCTCTGGGCGCCCGCCACGGCGCGGATGAGGAAGGCCAGTGAGTAGACGTTGTAGCACATGGACAGGAAGATGATGGGGCGCTCGGGGTACTGGAAGCGGTGGGGCTCCAGCAGGAAGGTGAGCACGGTGAAGGCCGTGGAGAAGAAGCACAGCGCCGACCACACGGCCATCCAGACAAGCGCGAAGTCCTTGTCGCGCCGCGACCAGAACACCTCGACGCCGGGCCCGCAGCGCGGCGCGCACGAGCGGCTCTTCTCCACGTACTGGAACTTCTCCGGGTTCTCGCAGGTGCCGCCGACGCCGCCCGGGCCCGAGGCGGGGTCGCTGGGGGGCCGCGCGGGCCGGGGCGCCACGGGCAGCATGCCCAGGCCCTTGTGGGGCTCGGCGGGGCCGGCCGTGGCGTTCTCGGGCGCCTCCATGCAGAGCGCGTGCGGGTCGTTGCGCGTGGGCAGCCGGGCGCAGTCCAGCGAGTCCGGCCAGCCGAAGTTGAACTGCTCCATTATGGGCGCGCAGCGGAGGCGCGCCTGTTCGCACATGGGCCGGCAGGCAGGGATGGGCGTCGAGACCTGGTCGGTGCACATGGGCGCGTACAGCGAGCACAGGAAGAAGCGCAGGTGGCTGTGGCAGCCGTACTGCACGAGCGGCGCGAACTCGGCCAGCTCCGCGGCCGCCTCGCCCTGCGACGTGTGGCCCAGCAGGTTGGGCATGCGGGTCAGGTTGTAGCCGATGCCGCGGCACATGGGGATCTCCACCGCCTGGCAGGGCGCCGGCCCGCGCCCTCGCTCCGGGTCGAAACGGCCGATCTCTAGCGCCGCGCCGCCCGCCGCCAGCAGCTGCCACAGCAGCAGCGCGCGGCGGAGCGGCGGCACGGCCATCCCGGGCGGCCCCGGCCGAGGGCTGGAGGGCGGCCCCGGCTCACTGGGGCCGCGCCGTCCGGCGCCCCCGTGCCCGCCCGCCACGTCGCGGGGCGCGGGCCATCGCCGAGCCGCCCGCGTGCGTCCGGGCGCCCCGGCAGCGCGCTGGGAAGCCGCCCGAGGGAGAGGAGACGCCGAGCCAGCCGAGCCGCCAACACCGCTGCCACTCGAGCGGCCGCGGAGCCAGAGCGGGCGCCGCCTCCCGGGGCCGCCGCTACAAACCTCGGGGCGGGGCGCCGGGAGGATACGCCCAGGGGCGGGCCCTCCGCGCGCCGGGCACGCCCTCCCGCCGGGCTTTAAAGGCGCCGCGGCTCACCGTTGCACCGCGGCACCCGCGTGGGTACGATCCGGCGGTGCCGGGTGCAGGTGCGCCCGGGGCCCGCGCGCTCGGTGCTTCCCCTTCCCCTGCTGCCCCACTCTCCCCGCGACAAGAGAGACGGAAGTTTCTCCTGCCCTTCATCCCGGGTCGCCTCTCTTCACCCCAGGCGGCAGACCATTTCTGAGGCCTCCATTTCTGAGGCGTTGAGAAGCCTCGGCCCCCTACTCAGTGCCAGTTCAAGTGCAGCCTGCGACTTCACCAGTTGTATGCGATTTTGTATGCTCCCTCAACCTCGGTTTCCTTTCCTGTAGAACCGACATTTTATCTATCATCTATCTATCTATCTATCTATCTATCTATCTATCTATCTATCTATCTTTATTTTGAAAGATTTTTATATTTTTTATTTTTACGTGATCTCAAGGTGGGTCTCGAACTCCCACCGCCCAGATCAAGAGTTGCGGGCCCCACCAATTGATCCAGCCAGGTGCCCCAGGACTCGGCTTTTTAAATACAAGTATCATTGACATCTAACATTAGTTTCAGGTGTACAGCGTGATTCGGTGTTTGTTTACGCCGGGAAATAATCACCAGGTAAGTCTCATCACGGTCTATCACCCTACACATTTGTTTTCATTTGTGATGAGAACTTTCAAGTTTCACTCTTTCAGCAACTTTCAAGCGTGCAATACGGCATTACTGACTGTAGCCAGCAATTGTACACGGAGTCCCCTGGACTTATTTATCTTATCACTGGAAGTTTGTATCTCTTGGCCCTCTTCACCCATTTTGCCCGCCCCTCCCAATCTGTCCTCTGTATCTGTGAGTTTTGTTTTGTGTTCAGATTCCACATATAAGTGAAATCATACAATATTTGGAGGATTTCATTTTGACACCCCAGTGTCCCCCTCTCTCTGCCCCTCCCCTCCTCTCTCCTGAGCTCCCTGGGCGCAGGGCTTTCCCTGGGGAGTCCTCTCTGGCCAGGGAGCCTGCAGCCACCACCCCAACAGCCCCTGAAGAGCCCCATTCTCCTTCCTGTGCCTGCAGAGCCCAGGCACTGTGCACAGCGACATCCCACGGATACTTTAGGAGTCCACCTCATACCCTCCTCACATCTGCCCTCACCCCTGGAAGGGGCACCTGGAAGACCCAGACTCCACAGGTCCAGACGCCCTAGCGGCTGCTCAGGGTGCTTAGAGCATGAGGGGCTGAGAGAGAGAGAGAGGCCAGCCCTGCAGGGGATTTAGGAGATGGACCGAGAACCTCCCATGAGCCACGGGGCCCTGGGCCAGGCACTTCCCTCCGTGACCTTTCCAACCCTCATAACAGTTCTGCAAAAGGAATTCTGTAATTATTTTCCAGAAGAGAGACTGAGGCACAGAAAACTCAAGATATTTGCTCAGATTACACAGCTCGACAGGGGCAGGGTGGGACTCTAGGCTCTTTCCCAGCATGAGGCTGCCCGTCACCACCAGAGGAAGGGCACCTGCCCCGTGGTGGGGACTCAGGATGCTGCGCTCAGCTCTCCCCCCACTCCCCCCCCACCCTCCGTCCCCAGGCAGGGAAGGGAGAAGGAAAGCGGCATGCTCTGCCATGGGCAGGCACCCAGCCTCACGCTCTCCGAGAGGCCCTGCAAGATCGGGCACTTGTCCACACTCGGCCCACCTGAGCTGCGAGGGGTATGGCTGCAAGATCCTGATCTTCCCCAGGCAGTTGGGTGTCTTGCAAAAAAGGACCCGCCCTTGACCACCTGGTCAGGGATAACAGTTCCCAGAATGGCAGCGTCAGCTTCCCATTGCCGAGGGTGAAACTCAGGCTCCTGGGAAGGACCGCAGACAGTCCCCGCACCACGCACCCCAGCCCGCCTTTTCATGGACCATGGGGCCGGTTTATTTCTCTGTGCGTCTGGCCCCGTGGACACATAGGTGCATGAACCATAGCGGGGGCCACACGTCATGGTGTCCGTAGGAGGTGGGGCCTCCAGAGGAGCCCCTGCTGCTGGCAGCCAGTGCGGAGGCTGAAGGCAATGGAGGCTTCCCACTACCCCCACTGGGCCCGGGAGCCAGGGTTTTTGTGCCCCTGCCCCCCAGCAGGGCGGAGAGGAGTCTGGGGGCCCTTCCTCTGTCAGTGGTGGTGGGGAGGGTGCCCCAGGAGCTGGGGGATGCCAGGCCTGTCACCATGGCAACGGCTGCTCCTGGGAAGCCAGAGGTGGGGGGTGTGGAAGGGCCCCTCCCCCATGCAGATGCTGCCTGGAGAGGAGGCCTCTTGGGCCGCCTGCCCACCCACCCGGCTTTGTCACTCGATCTCCGTCTTTACAAAGGCAGAACAATACCCCAGGGCTCTCTGAAAGGGAGACGATGAACCGGGAGGAGGGGGATTACCATCAGTGCCCACCCCCCATTCCTGCTTCACTGGGCAGAGGGGCCGGAGACAGGGGTGAGGTGGTAGTAGGTCCCCCCTCTCAGCTCCTCCCCGGAGAGGCCTCCCTTCCTGGGGGCCCTGCACACGCCCTCTCATCCCCCACACTCCTCTTGTCTCCCTGGCTTGCACTCCCAGAGGCCCTTCTTACCACATCCTCCCTATGGCCACATGTCACCCCCACTGGACACTTGCTGCCCTGCCCTCACTTGGGTCTGATACTGCCTCCTCTAGGATGACCCCCCCACACCTCCAGATGGCCTTGGTGCTCGCCTCTGTGCCCTATGGCCCCCACACCTGTGCCTGTCTTCCCCACAAGCCTCGAAGCCCCTGGGTGTCTTGGGCGCCTGGCCTAGAGCAAGCTTCCATAAATGTTTGTTGAATGAAAAACATGCTGTGATGAGGAGGGGGCTGTAGATCTTCCTGAAAGAGCCTGAATGCCAGGGGGGCCTGAGGATGAGGAAGGGTAGTGATTGGACACTGGAGCACAGAGGTAAGCAGGCTCAGCCCGTACCTTCTCCAGGTGCCCAGGACATCCTGTAGGAGGGCTGTCGCTGGTGCGGGACGACCTGGCAGGTACACGGGCGCACCTGCTCCGGCCGGGGCAGGTGTGGAGCGACACCAGTCTGGGCAGAGGAGGTGGGTGTGCTGGGACTGGGAGGCAGGGGCGAGGTAACTGAGCATCTGCAGGGACATGCAGGGGCCTGGTTGTTCCTGTGTGTGTACCCTCCACCCCCCCCCTCGTGCACGGGGCAGGACTGGCTGATGTGCTGGTGTGGGGGGCCCTCCAGGAATGGGCTCACCTCCCCAAAATTTGAACCCTGGTTCTCACTCCATTTCCCTTGCCCGCGCTGTCAAGGGCTGGATGAGACTGTTCCATTCTTACTAAAGAAGAATTTTTAAAATTCCTTGTTAGGGCATTTCCAATGTTCACAACTAATCAGCATTAGAGGTGAGGAGAGAAATAAGATGATTATGTCCTCCTCCCCCTACAAACCCCGCCCTCAGGGAATCAGCACTGAGTTCAGGCAGCTCTTGGGCGCCTGGGAGGCTCAGTCACTTAACGTCTGCCATCCGCTCAGGTCCTGATCCCAGAGTCTGGGGATCAGGCTCCCTGCTCAGCGGGGAGTCTGCTTCTCCCTCTCCCTCTGCTGCTCCCCCTGCTTGTGCGCGCGTGAGTGCTCTCTCTCTCTGCTAGATAAAAAAAAATCTTTAAAAAAAAGAGTTCAGGCACCTGTCTTGATACTTTCTCCTAGACTTAGCAAACATACACACAGTACAATCTTTTCCTGCTTTCTGTTTTACTAAAATGGAATTAATATTGTACTTTTTTTTTTTTTTTGAGAGAAAGAATGGGAGAACGGGGTTGGGGGGAGGGGTAGAGGGAGAAAGAGAATCTCAAGCGGGCTTCACGCCCGAGTGCAGAGCCCATCAGCAGGCTTCATCTCACGACCCTGAGATCATGACCTGAGCCGAAATCAAGAGTCAGGCACTCAGTTCACTGAGCCACCCAGGCACCCCAATATTGTACATCTTACACTTCATTTCTCTCACCTAAAAATCTATCATGGGTAGACGGATGGCTAGATGATCAAAATAAGAGTAGCAAAATGTTAACGGTAGCATCTGTGTGGTGAGTGTTCAGGCACTCACTATAAATTTGGTTCAACATCTCCATATATATTTTTTTCCATATATTTTTAAATTCTCATAATAAAATGGTTGAAACAAAAAATCTGTCATGAATGTCTTTCCATGTCAACACACAGGATCTAACCCATTCTTTTAATTGTCACTCTGATTCCCACCGTGTGGACTTATTGTACGTTATTCAGCTATTCCCCTTTAGATAGACATTCAGGTGGTTTCTATTAACGATGTCTATTACCACGCAGATCCATGAGTATATGTGTCTTACGTTCAGGGTCTGCAAACTGTGGTCCACAGGCCAAATCTAGCCCGCTGCCTGTTTTTCTAAATAAAGTTTTATTGGAACAAAACCATGCTCGCTGGTTGACATGGAGTCTATGGTCTTTGAGCTACAAAGACAGAGGTGAGTAGCTGTGAGCGAGACTATATGGGCCACAAAATGGAAAACTTTTACTATTTGGCTCTTCACAGAAAATGTTTGTCAACTCCTGAATATAACTTGTGCTTTTATTTTTATTTTTTGTTTTTTAAAGATTTTATTTATTCATTTGACAGAGAGAGACAGCCAGCGAGAGAGGGAACACAAGCAGGGGGAGTGGGAGAGGAAGAAGCAGGCTCCTAGCGGAGGAGCCTCATGCGGGGCTCGATCCCAGAACGCCGGGATCACGCCCTGAGCCGAAGGCAGATGCTTAACGACTGAGCCACCCAGGCGCCCCCGTGCTTTTATTTTTGTAGCACAGAGTCTGAGAACTTGATGGATCAATGGGTGTGTGAATTTTTTAATAGCATCATTGAGGTACATTATTGATGCACGATTCACATATTTAAAGCGTGCTGGGGCGCCTGGGTGGCACAGCGGTTAAGCATCTGCCTTCAGCTCAGGGCGTGATCCCGGTGTTCTGGGATCGAGCCCCACATCAGGCTCCTCCGCTATGAGCCTGCTTCTTCCTCTCCCACTCCCCCTGCTTGTGTTCCCTCTCTCGCTGGCTGTCTCTATCTCTGCCGAATGAATAAATAAAATCTTTAAAAAAAAAGTAAAAATAAAGTGTGCAATTTGATGAGTTTTGACATATGGCTATACTTGTGAAATCATCACCACAATCAGTGCAGATAATGACTATCTTCTGGTTCAAATGCAAGTGTCTTACTGGGAAATAACACATTAAAATATTAATAACTGGTACATACGTACCTGGTATATACAATAACTGGCCAGTATAGTGCAAACTGAGCTTAAAGATAGGTATCATTTGTTAAGTATTAATTTACATTGTATGTAGTCCTCTTAACACCTTACTAACTGGTAGTTATTTATTTGAATTTTTAGGTGAGGAAATGGGCCCAGAGAGAGTTCCAGCTACTGACCTAAGGGCAAGCAACAGTGCCAGGATTGAAAAATAATACTAGTGAGTATATTCTTCACCCCCAAAAGTTGTCTTGTACCTTCTCCCCCCCCCCCCC
>NW_024424452.1:9669493-9670277 GCF_017311325.1 Ursus maritimus | reverse complement strand
CCCCCCCCCCCCCCCGCCCCCTGCTGGACTGCGGTCAATAGAGTGTAGTTGGCATTTAGTTTGTATAAGTGGAATGTTAACGTGATCATAGGAATTTTTGGTAGCAAACCTTCACTGAGCACCTCCTTTGCGCACACAGCACAGACGGGGCCAGATGCTGGGGACACAGGACGAGCCAGACTGGGCACCTGCTCTCATGGGAGGCGGGAGTCAGTCATGGACAGAATAACGCTCCCTGACATCTGGTTACAGGAGGCCTCGGGGTGGGTGTCGGAAGGTGATGCTCGAACTGGGTCTCAAAGCCAAGTGGGAGGCCAGGGAGAAGAGAAGGAAGGGTGTTCTAGACAGAGGGCACAGCCTTTGCAAAAACTACGGAGGGAAAAAGGAGGCAGCCTGCGGGGTGTGGGGGGGGTTGGGGTCCTAGCAGAGGCTGGAAAGCCCGATTTACCCTCGGGCAATGGGGAGGCTGATGGTTTTAGGGGAGGGTGCGCATTACTCGGTCTGTGCGGAGCGCTACAGGGGCAAAGGACAAGCGTGGGCTCTGCTGGGGGCAGGCCAGGAGGCAAGGAGGTGACACGCGTGTGAGTGCTGAAGGGGGAGGCGCTTTCTCCAGGCCAAGGGAAGGAGGAAGGTATTTGAGGCAGAGGGTTGCAGAGCTACCAGCAGGAAGCAGGCCCTTTCTGTGAGCAACTCTGGGGTTGCTGCCGGGAAGGGGCATGGCATCTGTGAGTGCGGTGGAGGGGCGGCAAAGGGGCGCCCTACCTCCAGGGAGCCCCCCCCCCCC
>NW_024424452.1:9662307-9669483 GCF_017311325.1 Ursus maritimus | reverse complement strand
CCCCCCCCCCCCCCCCCCCGTGTCCAGCCCCTCGCCGGGCTGGGGCTGCTGCAGCCGCCCTGCGGCCAGGACGGGGCCGGAGGCGCCTGCCGCTACTGAAAGCGGCTTTTGTGCGGCAGCTTGAGCTCCTGTTTCGTTGACGTTGGAACCTGCTGCGTATTTATCCAACTCGAAGGGAAATTCAGCAGCAGCGGAGGGGAAAAAAGTAACCTCAGCTGCCGAGCGGGGAGGAAGGAGGCCCCAGCCTGGCCCCTGCCGCCTCTGCCACCCTGTCCCAAGCAGCCAGGGGTCTCGGGTCCGGGAGGCGGCAGGCCTCACACTCCCCAGCCTCTCTAGGCTGCTGTCTGCTGGCGGGTGAGGGGGACCCTCTGGGGCTTCTCCTGGGGCAAGTCACATGCCTGCTGGGCAATCGAGCCCCAGCCAAGGGCTCACCTCCCCCCTCCGCGGCTCCTGCCTGGGGAGGTTCCAGGCTGGATGGTCCCCGAGTATGTTCTGGAGCCCTTCTCCTGCCCCGCCCCAGCCCGGCCTGCGGCCCACGCAGGAGCCTGGCTCTAGGCCATACTAGCTGTGAGGGCAGAAGCCTAACAAGGCCTGTCAGATGCAGAGGCGTGACCTTTAGCCACTCCAGACCATGTCCTCCCTCAGCCAGGGGTGGACGTGTGGAGGAAAAGGTGTGGACATCACCCCCAGGCCCCCCCCACAGCCCCCACCTCTTCACGGCCCAGATCGCCTCCCCTTCCAGGCTCCAGTGCTTTTGGATTACGATCCCAAAACTCCCTGTGTCCTGGGAGGCCCTTTCATACCCATGACCTTGTTGGCCCCATTTGACAGATGAGGGGACTGAGGCTGAGTGCTTAGCTGGGCCTCGGGCCTATACTCGCCTGCGCCCAGCCTTACCTCTCTGCCTTAGGTCAACCCACCGGACAGGCCCCGTCCTCGTGTCACTCCCACGAAGGGCTGCAGTGCAGGCAGGGAGTACGTCCCTCCACCCGGTCCCCCCTGGCTCTTGCCCGGTCCCGGCCCTTCCCCGGTGTGTGCTGGGGAGAGGCAAAGGGGAGGGTGATGCCACGTGAAGGATAGGCGCCCCCCTTCCCATAGGTCTTCTCCTGGGGCCTGTGCGGGCACCAACCCAGGGCAAAGCACAAGGGTATCTTTGAGGCCTCCAGGCCCCGTGTGGCCATGTCGCAGGACGGTTCAGAACACAGTTTCTGGATTTGGGGGCCTGGATCCAAACTGTGCCCGGCAGCTGTCATCTTAGGTAATCTGTGCGTCGTCCCTGGGCAGTCATGCCGGTGCTCTGGGGCTGCTGGGACGGCTCCCCCATGCGCACAGCCCGGGGCCAAGCTCAGTTACAGTCTGGGCTGCAAAGTGTTGTCTCCGTTGCCATCACGGCTGCATGTGACACACGCTTTGGCCTTCCCGGGCCCCTTCCTCCAGTAAAAACAATATTAGAAATTATATTTGACAGCTACATTAGTAGAAAGATGAATATATTAGTATTCTGTATGAAAACACTTTTTGACCGGCAAGGTTTTTCAGTTCTGTTTTTAAAAGAAAGCATGTTGGAAGGTCCTCAGAAGTGCGTGGCACCCATGGGGCCTGACGGGTAAGGTGGCCCTGGGTGTGGACTGGCCCGGCTTCGTGCTGCCCCGGTCGTCATGGTGGGGCCATACACACCGGCAGGAGCTTCTGTCTGCCTCTCCCTGCCTGGAAGGAGTCCCTTCTTTCTCTCTTGTGCCTGGGCAAAGAGAACTTTCTCCTGGGAAGGAGGGAGAGTCTGCCCAGGAGAACCCTGCAGGCCTTCCCCGGGCCCCTGCAGGTGAGAAATCTCCCTGAGTCCACCCACGCTGGGGGGGCCCCTCCCCTGTCTCCTGACCCCCAGTGGCCTCCCTCAAGGACAGACTAGATCTTTGTGACCTACCACATCTACTCTGCTCCCACGTCTTCACTGGCTCCCACTTTCTGTAGGGTGAGACCCAAAAGGCCCAGCCTAGTGAACAAGGCCTTGCCCTGGGCTCAGTGCTCAGCTTCCTAACTGGAGCCTGCCTCCCATTCATGGAGCCCAGGGTCCCAGCCCTCATGCCCCTGGTGGGCCCCCAAACACTCACCCCAACCCCTGGGCTGGGGCTGCATCTTTGCTCAGGACAATCCCTCTGCTGACAGTGGACTCTTCGTCACTATTGCTTTCTGATTCACTCTTTTTAAAGAGAAAGAAATATACATAATTTATAATCATACACATTAAAAAAAAAACTAGCATTATGCTTTGTGCAAATTTTAGACATGAGTTTATAATAAAAAGTGGACTGGGGTGCCTGGCTGGCTCGGTCTGTGGGTGGGGCGTGTGACTCTTTTTTTTTTTTTTTTTAAGATTTTATTTATTTATTCGACAGAGAGACAGCCAGCGAGAGAGGGAACGCAAGCAGGGGGAGTTGGAGAGGAAGAAGCAGGCTCATAGCGGAAGAGCCTGATGTGGGGCTCGATCCCATAACGCCAGGATCACGCCCTGAGCCAAAGGCAGATGCTTAACCGCTGTGCCACCCAGGTGCCCTGGAGCGTGTGACTCTTGATCTCGGTGTCATGAATTCGAGCCCCACGTTGGATGTGGACATTCCTGATAGATAGATAGATAGATAGATAGATAGATAAAAACTTTGACAAGAAGGTGAAAATCTTCAGGTGCTCCCTTCCCCCTCCCTGGAGGGTCCCCTGAGGGCAGCTGGCAGTGTGTCCATCCAGACCTGAGATGTGGGCTCAGGGACCTTCTTACAAGTGAATAAAATTAGGCTGCTTTTGTTTACTGATAGTACTTTTTCTTAAAGATTTATTCATTTACGAGAGAGAGCACGGAAATGGGAGGAGGGGTAGAGGGAGACTCTCCAGCGACTCCCCGCTGAGCGCAGAGCCCGCGGCAAGCAGGGCCTATCCCACCGCCCCAAGATCACGGCCTCAGCCAAAATCAAGAGTCAGGAAGCTCAACCGACAGAGCCGCCCAGGCGCCCCATTGTAATTAGAGTAATACATATGCAGATAGTTTTTTCCTTATTGCGATAGAATTTATGTTAAAATGCACAGGTCTTTTGTGTCCAGCTTGACCAATTAGGAACAAAGCGAATGTGGCCACGTGACCACCACCCGGCTCACGACACGGAGCCGGCCTGTTACCCCCGAGGGCTGCCTCACATCCCCCTGCAGCCGGACGCGTCGCCGTTCTCACTGCCAGCCTCCCCGCTTGGCCGCACCTGCTCTCGACCGGTGTATAAATGGAGCCGTCCTGTATTTGCTCTTTGTGCCCGGCTGCTCGCGCTCGGCGTGGTGTCTGCGCCACGGCTCTGCGCGGCTGTGAGGCTCTGTGATTTGTTCACTCTTGTTGCCGAGGGGGGCTCCGTTGGACGGACCCGGCGTAGTCGCTGTGTTCTCCTGTTCATGGACATTTGGGTTGTCTCCAGTTTGGGGCTTGCTTATAGAGAGAGTGTTTGTGTCCCCGCCCCGCCCCAAATTCCTAGGTGGAAATCCACCCCCCAGGGGGATGGCATGAGGACGTGGGGCCGTTGGCAGGTGACAGGTCACCAGGGTGGCGCCCCATGAAAGAGATGAGCGTCACACACCGACGTGGTGACTCTTTTAATCACAAGGCTGAAAGAAGCCCGGCCCGGCAGGATGCGTACCGCTTGTTTAGACAAAACTTGGAAACAGGCAAAAGTAAATCGCTGTTCATGATAAATGTTACTGAAAAGTAAAGAGGTTAATGTCCTAGTCGGTTGGGAGGATGTGGCAGTCAGGGGGGACCGGGAGTTGGTCAGGTTTGGGAAGGGCAGGCGGTTGCTGCGGGTCTGACCGCGTCGCTCCCTTGCCTGGGTGCTGTCACGCGGATGCTCTTTTGATAACGAGTTTCTGTGGGGACGCTTATATTTTATGCACGTTTCTCTGGGTTTTATTTTACCACTTAAGAAGGAAAAGGGTGCATGAAGTATAGGAAGTCAAATCCTAAAGTCCCCATCCCTTTCCCCTCTGCAGAGATGACACCTTGGGTCTCGTTTTGTTTGTTTCCAGAAACTTCCGTGCGCTCACATCCCTCACACGCATTTCCTGTGTCTCCTTTCAGTGATACAGAATGTATCATTCTGTAGCTTTTTCTCACGTGATGGGTCTTGGACCCTTTCAAAGCTCAGTCGGCCTCCTTTGTAACCACGGCCCAGCATTTCACACGGTGCGGATAACGGTACCGCTGTGTAGATTGTCATAAGGACTAAAATATCAGATCTGAGCGTTTAGAACGGGGCCTGGGGCACACCGGGGGAGCCCTGAGCCAGTGCCCTCACTCCTTTGTGCCTCAGTTTCCTTAGCTGGAAATGGCTGTGCCCCCAGTGGCGGCTGCAAGCACAGGGAATGTGCGGGGCCCATTGGTTTTCATGATTGTGAACGTGGCCTTTGCTTTCATAGCTGGAAGGGCAGTTCCTCGTCTTTGTTCTTTCTATGGATCATCGTCTTGGCTCTTCTTCCTTGTTTTGTCTTCTAGACAAACTCTGTCGTCTACTTCCATAAATAATCCTATTGGATTTAGAGATTCATTTATTGAAGTTCTAGATTGATTTTGGGAAAATGGACCCCTTTACAATATCGAGCCCACCCCTCTGGAGGCAGATGATCTCTCCTCATATTCTGGTCATTTCCTTCGTTCCTCCCTTCCCTTCCTGCTTCCTTCATCCCATGCACGTTTGTTGAGCGCCTACTCTGGCCCACCTCTGCGGACACGCGGTGGAGACAGACCAGGTCCTGGCCGGTGGGGCTGATGATCCAGTCGGAGATGAACACAGAGAAACACACACACACCGGGTGGCATGGGGCTGTGAGGGCAGCAGGGGTGGGGGCACAGAGCCACCTCAGAGTCCTGAGTGGGGGTGGGAGGGGCCGTCCCATGTTCCAGGTCTTCATCCCGATTCTGAGGCCCCTCAGACTCTCTTCCAGCTGGAAGGACATGTCCATCCCAAAGCTGCCCTGAGTGCTGGGTAGGAGAAGTCCATCTCACCCCTGACCCCCCATGGACCCCCACACCCCGTCATTGGTGTGCTGGGGCCTGAGCACAGCGGGGAAAGTAGTAGGAAGTCTCTGAAGAAGACCCCTAGGGATGGGGTGTCATACTCAGATCTGTGTCTCCTGGTAGCACTCTGGGACCCTGGGGAGGGACCACTGTCTCAGTCAGGGCTGCAGGAATAGAGAAGGGAGTGTGCGGCTACGGACAGGGAGCCATGTGTTAGATGAATGAATGAATGAATGAATGAATGAATGGCCTGTATGGACACAGCCTGCTGGTACGGAAGAGTCCAGAGTTGCGGAAGGGCCAGCCCTCCCTGAGTGCCCCCGTGGTGACATCAAGCTCCACATCGGCTTGGCCCTCATCAGCCAGGGCAGGGCTCTGACCACAGGACTCTCCGGCCCACCGTCTCCTCCACAGGGAGACCTGAGGTTGGGCCAGCTGCCTGGCAGGAGTTGGGACCAGGGAGGGGAGGCTGAGGGCAGGACATCCCCCCAGTGAAGGGTGGCATCTGCCCGGGAAGAGATGGGGGGTGGGGACCACGGCCAGGCAGCTCCTGGGTTTCTCCCCTCCGAGCTGAGCTGGCAGGTGGGTGCCAGGAGGGTCCTAGGCCGTAGCGAGGGGCCTCCCCATGCCCTGCATCCTTGCCTCATCACTCCCAGGAGGGGTGGGGACGCGGCAGCCCCCAGTCCCGCCCCCGCACAGAAGCCCTTTCATGGACGGCTGGCTCAGAGCGCTGGCAGCCCCTCGGCCCCACGCCTCCTTCCTGCCGGGCCCCCACGCAGATCCCCCTCTCCGGGCTCCCGCGGCAGGCCCAGGGTGGGGAGCAGCCGGGCATGGAGCACAATGTGGCTCCTTGTTCCCCAGTCCGGCCGAGCCTCCTGAAATTGGCCCATTTCCTGCCTGGGCCGTGGGGCCTTTTCCAAGGTAAATAAACAAATACAGAGAA
Organism: Ursus maritimus; assembly: GCF_017311325.1. Classification (NCBI taxonomy): domain Eukaryota; kingdom Metazoa; phylum Chordata; class Mammalia; order Carnivora; family Ursidae; genus Ursus; species Ursus maritimus. Next base: position 9,663,499 of record NW_024424452.1, on the reverse strand, counting down.
GTTGGGGCCTGGGGTGGAAAGCGGGGTGTTGGGGTTTTCTTTTCCCCCCACCCCAACCCCATGGCCATAGCTGCTGTGTGGTTACAGGGGCGAATGGAAGGCAGAGCCTCCCCCCCCACCCCGAGTTTTGTTGGCCCATGAGAGAAGAGGAACCACAGAAGGTTTGGGCCTCCAGTCCCTCCCTTTGCCCCCCTGGTCCCAGGGCTGCCCCCAGAGAGGAAGCAAGGAGCCAGGGACCCCCGGCAGGGGTTCCCAGGCACGGGACACAGCAGCTGATGGGCGGAAAGGTTCTGGGGTGGATGGCAGTCCCTGGGCTCCCGTCCCAGCTGTGTCACCTGGGGGGGAGGGTGCTGTGATCTTGGGGAAGGAAATGGCCTCCAGCTGCAGAAAGGGCTCAGGAGGGGCTGGTGCCTGGAGGGCCTCATGCCCCTTGCCAGCCTGCCTGACCTGGACAAGTCCCTTCAGCTCCTTCCATGGGGGGGTAGGAGACTCTGGGCCTGCACCCCAGTTGTCCTGGTTCTTTTGTCCATACTGTGAGGGGAGGGAGCAAGGCCCTCCACATCCTCTAGGGCCCCATCCCCCCTCCGGGTCAGGCTGAGTCCACCCTGCCCTGCAGGTGTGAGTGGGGGCCACAACGTGGCCCCTGGCATTTGTCCCCTCCCTGTCTTCTGCCTGCTCCCGCAAGATCCCCGTGGAGAAGGCCGGGCAGGCAGCACCCACTTCCCAGCCGGCAGGGAGGGGCCCGTTCTGACAGGATCCTTTGCATTTTCTCCACCACCTCCAGCCCCAAAACCTGCCTTCCTTTACGTATCTTCTCTTAAAAGCAGTATATCCAATGGCAAAACATGTCTGATGCCATGATGGGGGTTACTTACGGGTGGGGGAGGCATGGCCAGCTCCCCCTGGGGGCATCTGGGAGGCTCTCCAGGAGGGCCAAGGTGGGGAAACAGACAAGTGACAGTGTCCCTGCCCATGTGGAGCTTACATTCTAGAGCCCTCAGAAAAGGCATCTGGTTCTCTGACCTTGACCTGCACATTGTGGGTGTGCCTCAACTTCCCCGTTACTCTCCGAGTGCAGACAGGGCAGCACTGTTTTCCCCGTCAAGGACCTGCCCCCTGAGCTCTGGCATCCCCCTGTGTGACCACTCCAACTGGGGCTGGAACAGGCTTCCTTCCTGTCTGCCGCCCCCCC
>NW_024424452.1:9657704-9662297 GCF_017311325.1 Ursus maritimus | reverse complement strand
CCCCCCCCCCCCCCCCCCCCCCCCCCGCCCACTGCCTCTGCTCTGTCCTCACTGTAGGGGGTGACATCACATCTGCTGGGGCTTTGTGCTTAGAAACCCAGGCATACCTTGGCTTGCCACCGCCCAGTTCATCGGCCAGTCCAGGGAATATCCTGAATCATTCTGTTCGTGGTAATCACACCCCCTTATTGGATGTGGTTTGTCTGCCCAGCTCCTTTCTCTGTAAGAACCGGACAACAAAGAACTTTTAGGGACAGATAGAGATCTTCTCTGACATCCCGACTTCCGCATGGTCCCATGCGGACACAGTCAGAGAGCAGAGTTCAGTCTGGAGTTGGGGCTCTGTCTGTTCTCAAGATGTGTGGCTCTGAGGCCGGGCAGGGTGTCCACCATCCATGGCCTGGCCCTCCTCTCCCCTCGGTGCAGGGACCAGTCCCTCCAAGTGGGGTCACTGGCTCTTTGAGCACAGGGACAGGAGGAGGCAGGGGAGCTCCGTCCAAGAGGGGCCCAGCACTCTGACAACGTCCCTGCGAGGAATGAGGCTGGCTCCAGAGAGGGTCCCCTGTACGTCAGTGTCCCAGAGAGCTGGGAGCAGAAGCGAGCTAGTCTGAGGTCCTTCCATGGCTGGTGCGATAATGTCTGGACTGTCTGCCAGGGCTGGGCAGTGTGGGGGGATCTACACTTCCCTGGCGCGCCCTTTTCCTCCCTTCCGCAGCCCTGACTGACCCCTGGGCCCATCCCCACAGCCCTGGGCTGAAGCCCCCACCTCTGTGCCACAGAGCGGACCACCCACCGCCCAGTAGTGCTCCTGGCACAGCCCAGGTGTGTGGCCCCCTGGCCTGCCTTTGGCTTGGGCTGACCCTCACCATCTTGTCACCCTCTTGCCAGCCCGGGGTGGGTGTGAGGGGGACAGAATGACAGAAAGGGCTGGATTGGGACTCAGAATCAGCCCAGCCCTGCAGACACCCACCAGACCCCACGGATGAATCATGCTTCGTGAAGGACCAGGAGGGTAAAGACAAAAAGTCTAAGTTGCCGAGGAGTGTGCCTTTGGGCTGGAGAGACAGGTGTACGGAGGGCACTGAGGCGGAGGTGGGCCCGGTGGGGGAACCCACAACTGGGAGCAGCTAACTTTGTGAGAGTTTAAGAATAAAATGCAAGTAGAAAGAGAAGAATTGGCTCATTAGTCACCTAAAATCAGAGTAGTTTTAGATTTCGTCATAGGGAAGATGATGTCTGGGGTGAGTTTTTAAAGGTAAATGGGAATTTCTCAGGCTGTTGGCTGGTAGGGGGGACAGGAAAATGCGGGAAAAGACATGAGCAGGTACAAAGACCTGGAGGTGTGGAAGAATGTGGCCCATTCTGGAAACAGTGAAAAGTTCAATGTGTTAGCGACAGTGATAGAAACGCAGTGGCTTCAACAAGATAGAAGCTTCTCTCCCCGCTCCCTGCCCCCCTTCTCATGGAAAAGTCCGGAGGGAGGCAGTCAGGGCTGACATGGTGGCTTGGCTCCATGAATTCTTCAGGGACCAGGCTCTTGCCAGCTCACCACACATTCCTGGAATGTGGGTTTTGACCTCTTGGCCCAAGATGGCAGTTAGAGTCCCAGCCATTGCACCCGCATTCCAGGCAATGGCATGGAGAAAGAGGTGAAGAAGAAGGGGGGAAAATACACACGTCAGTGTTTTAAAGGAAGGCTTTCAGAAGCTGACAGGTGACACTGTTTATAACCTGTTGGCCAGAATTTGGTTTGTAACCATCCTAGCCACAAGGACAGCCAAGAGATTATTCTGGGTGGCCACATGTCCAGCTAAAACTCAGGGGTTCAAATGCCACGGAAAAAGGGGAGGAAGGATATCAAGGCACAACCTGAGGTCTCTGCCAGCTTTGGCATGGCTGGAGCCAGCTGTGGGCGTAGGGGCTAGAGAGTCAGGGAAGGCCGTGGAGTGGACTCCTGCCCCATGGGTAAGGGGCAGGCCACAAACGTTAAGCAAGAGAGTGAACTGCTCTGACCTCTTCTGGGGGATGTTGGTGCCAGTAGTAGCAGTGTGTGGGGATGGGCAGGGGGTATCCACAGGCCTCCCCGCTCTCAGAGAGGGCGGCCGGGACACACAGGGAGCGAGGGGTGAAGGGTCCAGGTCCTACTTGCCCAGGGCCGTGCCCTTGCCCACCACAGCCATCCCTGGAGCTGACGGCTGGCTTCTAGCCCGGGACTCGCCACAGGACCCACTTGGAGGGCCTTGGAGAGCTCCGTGTCCAGGCTTCTCCTGCCTCACCACGCTGGCCACTGTGTCCGCTTTGATGTGGCTCGGCCCGAAGGGTTTCCTTCGTGGTCCCAATGGGCAACAGGGCGAGAGAGCCCCTCTCCATCTATCTGGAAGCCCAGGTGGGGACACAGGCTGCAGTCACTTCCTTTCCCACAATTCCCAGGTACAGGGAGTGGAGGACCACCCCCCCCCCAGCCCCGGCCCTCCTTCCTCTTGTCTGGATTATTTTCCTCATCAGAAACTCTACAGTCCAGTGTCATTCTCCAAGCCCGGACCTTGGTCAGTGACAGTGGAAGGTACTGGCATTAAACTTCATTCCTTTTCAAGATGGCACAGTTGTAGGGTTGGGTGTCTGACAGCCCCTCCTGTCTTCTTCTCCTCTTCGCAGGGCCTGTCCCGGGACAAGGTTCAGAACTGCAGAAGAGCAGAGCACAGGAATAGCTAAGCAGTTCCCTCCACCTCCCACCTTCAAGACGGAAGCCCGAAGGCTCTGGAAGGAGCTGGGGCGCGGGGAGGTTGCAACATCTGTCCCTTCTCCCTGTGCTTGCCCCAGAGTATGTCCAGGATGCCCTCCCCTTGTCCAGGGCAGATCGCAAAGTTAGTCCCCGGGAGGAGTGAGCCTCCCACCCCATTTAGGGTGGCCTTGGCCAAGACTGGCTGTGGCCAATGGGATACAGAGAGGAGGCGAGCAGAGCTCGGAAGCAGGCTTGTGTGACCGGGCTGCCCCCGACTGCTGACCCGGCTACGGGAAGCACATGGCCCAGTGGGTGCACCTGTCCGCGGAGGGTGAGAGATGCGTGGAGCAGTCCTGGACCCAAGCTGGAGCCAAGTGCAGCGTCCCGGCAGGATGAGCAGGAGAGAAATGTTCGTGGCTTCGAGCTTCTGGGTTTTCAGTGGCTTGTCGGGCAGCACCGTTGTGGCAACAGCTGACTGGCACTCTTAGGTGACCCCAGGGGCCCTTGTAGCTCCTAGTGTCTGTGATGGGACCCAGGCCGCCCTTGCTCAGCCAGGTTTGGACACGGACTTCTCCGAAGTGACTGGACGGTGTCCTCCCGGGAGCAAGGGAACCGTGCACACAGGGAAGGAGCCCTGCCTTCCCCCCGGCAGAGCGGAGGTGCGATCCCCCGGTCAGTGCTGCTCCCATGTCCCCGTGGCCAGGGCTTCTCAGGGGAAGACGATGATGCCAGACCCCGGCTGCCTGCCCTGATTATCTCCCTGTCCATCCGGCCTGGCCTGAATCTCGCACATGTCAACCCAGGACGTATGCACTCGTTTCCGAAGAAAAACTTGGGGGTCAGAGAAATTGAGGGACTTGCCCAGGCCCGTGTAGCTGACACGTGGAACAGCCCAGCTGGCCTTCCTGAGGTGGGATCTTTCCGGGACGAGTCCAGGCCCACGGAGGCCCCTCAGTGCAGGTATTCGGGAACTTTCTCTGTCTTATTTTTTTTTTTTAAAGATTTTATTTATTTATTTGACAGACAGAGACAGCGAGAGAGGGAACACAAGCAAGGGGAGTGTGAGAGGGAGAAGCAGGCTTCCCGCCGAGCAGGGAGCCCGATGAGGGGCTCGATCCCAGGACCCTGGGATCATGACCTGAGCTGAAGGCAGACGCTTAACGGCTGAGCCACCCAGGCGCCCCAGGAACCTTCTTTGTCTTGCCCGCTACTTTGTGGGAAGGGGCTCTGGTCAAAGGGGTACATTTTGGAGGAGGGGCAGAGTTTTTCTTAGGCCTTCCTGCCTCCTGCCTGGCCTCTCTCTCCTTCCTATTACCTGGACTGGCCCTTGACGGCAGTGTGAACCCCAAATTCAAAGCCTCTCTCTTCTTCTGCCCATCAGAGCCAGCTTCCAGACAGCTCTCATGCCTGAAAGCATTGGATAAACGCACTCATACTGAGGCCCTGATGACTGAGAGCTGAGCCACCATGGGGTGGGGGGGAGGGAGGATACCCCAAGAAGGCCACGTGTGGACACGACCCAGGGAGGCCGGGAGGGAGGCAGGAGAGAGGCCACACAGGACAGGGCCTGAGCTTCCTCTCCAAGTGAACAAGAGTGTGGGGCCAGGTGTATTTATAACACAGCCCTGAAGGGGACCAGGCCTCCCATAAATCACGCTATTTCCTTGGCAGGAGTAAAAATAGCCACATGGCATCGTGCACATGCTTGTGCATGGAACAGAGCTGGCCCGGCCAACCCCTCCACCCCCAGGCCCCGCCCTCTGGTCATGCCTCATTTGACCATCAGGACAAAGTTTCCACCTCCTCCTCCCTGCCGGGCACCAGGCTCATTGCCTGCCCCTCATCTCCACGGGGGGGGGGGGGGGGGGGGG
>NW_024424452.1:9578886-9657694 GCF_017311325.1 Ursus maritimus | reverse complement strand
GGGGGGGGGGGGGGGGGGGAGGGGCAGGGGGTGCCAGACGGAGCTGCTGGGTGGGTCCCCTGCAGCTCCGTCCACCAGGCCAAGACTTCTGCCTTTTGGGCTGGCTCAGGCCAGCTGCAGAGGGGAGAGTACAAATCCTCGGCCAAGTCAAGTTGGGGAAAGAGTCAGAGGTGGGTAGTGGGTGGGGAGTAAAGGTCAGGGCTGGGGGTGCAGTATGTCAGCAGAAAATCCCGAGTCAGCTCCTGCTATACCCTCAGGGCCTCCCCTGAAATGGAGAAAAAGAATGGGAAGGAGGAACTTAGGGTGACCCAGAACCAGGTTTGATGCTGGGGTGAGATTCCTTGGCCAGTGTGCCCCAAAGAACAGTGTGAGGCCTGCATCAGAGTAATTTGGGGAGCTCCTCACAATGGAGATGCCGGGTCCTGGACTCTCGGGAGCAGGGCCAGGAGTGCATTTTAAGCAAGGTCCCCACGGACTCGGGCCCTCTGTCTCTGCCGGCAGCCCAGGGACCACCACAGCACAGGACTGGAGGAGTTCTGGACTCAGAACTATCCCTTCCACTGGGAGGTGGAAGGCAGGGCGGGGGGGGGCTGGCTGCTCGCTGCCCTCCCTTCCACCTCCTCTCCTCGGGCAAGCCCGTTTGCCAGCTGTCTCTGGGTCAGCAACAGCGGGAAAAAGTGACCGGCTGGAAAAGTGACCTATTTGAGGCAAGATCACACCCTACCAGCGTCCCAGCCTCTCTCTGGGAAATCCGCTCCTGCCTGGGGTGGGGACAGGCAGCTTTCTGGGGGCTGAGGCCCTAGGGCCAGGTCTGGGAGGAGCCCACAGGGCTAAGGGCCTGCTTGAACTACTCACACATCCATCAGTCTGAATAATGAACTCTCCCAGACAGCAGAATCCCTGGGTCTGGGATTTGAACCTGGGTCTGGCCACAGCCCACGGTCTAGGTCATGGTGGAAAACCCCACATCCTCCCTTATGTCCAAGCTCAGTATCACTGCAGAGCTGCCTTCAGTGTTTGTCTCTCATGATGTCCAGGAGGAGAGGGGCAGGCAGGGCGCCCTCCCCCGACCCTGGCCGGGCACTGCCTCCCTGGGGCGGCCTCCGGCCGGCAGAACCCCGCCCTGCCCCAGGTTCTTGCTTTGGCAGAGACTTGCAGGCACTTAATTCATCTAATTAGACCAGGGCAGTGGTTCTGCCCACACCACGCCCTACAAGACCTCAGAAGAGTCGCTCTTCTCTGAGCCTCTTTGTCCAAACAGTACTTGATGAGCACATATTCAAAGTCTCTGCTCACCCGCTCCAAACAGGGAATTTGCTCGTTCATTCTACAGATGTTTATGAAGTATCTCCTGTAGGTAAGGCAGCCCTCCGGGGCTGGGGCGACAGCAGTGGGTAAGACAGAACGGGTGCTTGTCCACAGTCCTGTCCGCATGGCGCTTACATTCCAGGGATTCGGTGGCAGGGTTGACGGCAGAGACTCTAGAACCATCTGGGTTTGAATCTTGGCTCTCTTAACTAGCTGTGTGGCCTTGGACAAAACACCTAACCTCTCTGTGCTTTAGTTCCCCGAACTGTAAAGTGAGGGCAATAGTGCTACTGGCTTTGCCATTGGGAGGATGAAATGAGTTAGTGGTACAGGACCAGTATTGGGCATCAAAGTACAGAGTGCCATCATTTATTCTTTCCCTCTTAGGAGTTCAAAGGGACCTGCTCTTGCCTTTTCCTCTTGGACCACAGCCTCCTAGGTGAACCTCCCGATGCCTCGTGCAGCTGGAAGAAGGGTGAAGAAGCACAGCAGAAACCAGGTACGCCCCCTTCTCCCTGACACAGCGTAGTTCTTGTCTTTCTTTTCTTTTCTTTTTTTAAAAGATTTTATTTATTTTATTTTTGACAGAGAGAGACAGCCAGCGAGAGAGGGAACACAAGCAGGGGGAGTAGGAGAGGAAGACGTGGGCTCCTAGTGGAGAAGCCTGATGTGGGGCTCAATCCCAGAAAGCTGGGATCACACCCTGAGCCGAAGGCAGACGCTTAATGAGTGTGCCACCCAGGTGCCCCTTGTCTTTCTTTTTTGCATAATCTGTTCACAAGGAAAAAAATCTCAGCACCACTTTGGGCTCTTGTACTGGGTTCATCAAAAAGGAGAACACCGAGCCCCGTCCTGATGGGAATAGAGGGGAACCACAGTCACAAAGCCTAAGCCCCTTTGTGCATGGTGAGGAACGGGGCTGCTTTCAGTGCTGTAGGGGTGAGCATGCCGACCGCGGCAGGTAGGTAAGGTTATGCTGTCTAGTTAACAATCCTGCCGGGGTGACTGCCTTTCCTAGCGATCGGTGTGAGCTATGAGTGGATCAAGAAGGAATAAAAAGAGACAGCTGAAAATCCTGGGAAGTCTAGTCATCTGGGCTATTTCAGTAAAAGGCCAAAGAGTATTAAAATTTAAACACCTGAGAGTATCTTTTTATTAAGAAAACCTTGGGACATAGTAATAATAGTACTAAGGCTGCCTGTGTGCCAGACACTATTCTAAATGACTTACAGATGTTAAGACAATAATCCCTACAATACTCTAACGAGGTCAGTACCACTGTACTATTATTTACCCCCACATTTTGGAAAGGATGGCTGGAGCAGTAGCTCTTAAAGTGTGAGTCCTGGGTCACCTTTACCTGGGAACTTATTAGAAATGTGAATTCTCTGTCACCAACCCGGATATGCTAAATCAGAAACTCAGGAGGTAAGACACTCTATTTTAGTAAGCCTTCTGGGTGATTCCAGTGTATGCTCAAGTTTGAGAACCATGAAGCTAGATCTGCTGTGGTAACAAAACTCCCTATTCTCAGGGGCTTAAAACAGCAAAAGAACAGTTCTCCCTCACACACTGCTTGTCCACTGGGAGTGGGAGGGGGACTTTACTCATCACAGCAAATGGACGGAAATGGTCCTAAAGGCATATAACAAATGAAGAAATATTTATTCAAGAAAATCTCCTAAAAGTTGGTGAGGACAGTGAGAGCCTATGGTGTTTGAACTTAGACCACCCCACCCCCACCTCCAGCTCATCAAGATGGTAATTCCACTCCAGACCAGTGTAGCCCAGAACACCAAAGTCCTTCTCCCTCCAGCTCCCAGTGAGAGGGCTATCTTCCCAGAAGGGCCAGGACACCAGCATTTCTAAGCCCACCTCCAGCTATCTGTTGCTGAGGCATTGGTTTGGGCTCCCTTCTGCCCAGCCCCCATTCTGCCATGAGCAGGATACCACTGAGAATTCTAGGTCCCAATCCCCTTCCCTTGGCTTGTAAGGCAGAGGTTCCATCGTGGGAGAGAAAACCCAGGAAGACCTGAGGTTACTGCCCTTCCTCTTTCCTAAGCACTCAGCTCCTAAAGCAGAGCTATCTATCAGAGAGAAGCACGCCCTGTCCCTATCCCTGGCTCCAGAGTCATGACCCGGAGGTTTTACCTAGAGGAAGAGGCAGACCGTGGAACAGAGGGCTGCCAATCTCTTCCCAAAGGAACTGACTTCACTTAGTATAAAGAAGTTCAAGCCTAGAGTGCTCTAAAAGACAGTGGAGGTTGTGGTAAAATGTAGTTGAAAGGGAATTAGTAATTCCCTAATTAGTAGTTAGGCTAAACTGTAGGCTGGCTAGTTGGTCAGAGAGAATCAGGGAAAGAGATACCTGGAAAGAGCCCTTCTGGGGTCAGAACAAATCTCAAACATTGACCTCAGAACTATCCCTTTGAATGAGCCCAAATTTGTTTGGATCAGTCTGGGAACAATTTATGCCATAACACATTGTGGAAAATAATAATTAGCCAGCAATCAGTGGAGCTTAATAGATGGGTGCAGTCAGGGAAAGAGACGGTCAAAGAGAATCCCGCCAAAACCACTGTCCTTCCAGGGTGATTGTGGGCATACCCATGGTTGCAGCCCCTTAGAAGCCACATCAGAGTCTATACACTGAGAATGAGAAAGGACGGAACAAAGAATCCATTCAGCCACTGCACAAATACATAGGCAAATAACAATAACAAGCCCCAGGGGAGGGGGACCATCCTGAGTTCTGACAGTGTATTATCTAAAATCTAATGTCTATAATCTACAATTATCCAGCCTCCAAGAAAAAAAATATGAGACATTCAAGAAAGAGGAAAGCATGACTCACATATCAGGGAAAAAAAATTGGGTAACAGAAACTGCTTATGAGAAAGGTATTGGATCTAATAGACGAAACCCTCAAAGCAGCCATTAGAAATATATCCACAAAACTAAAGGAAACCATGACAAAAGAAGCAAAGGAAGATGTGATGATACAGTTGCATCAAATAGAGCGTATCAATAGAGACAGAAATGACACAGGGAATCAAACGGGAATTTTGGAGTTACAAAGTATACTAATTAAAATGAAAAAATTCCCTAAAGAGACAGAACAGTAGACTTGAACTGGTTGAAAAAAGAATCAGTAAAATCCAAGATAGATTGATAGAGGGTATGCTGTTTGAAGAACAGAGATTAAAAAAGAAGGAATAAAAATGAACACCTCCTCAGAGAAATGTGGGACATCACTTGACACACCAACATACGTATAATGGGAGTACCAGAAAAAAAAGAGGAGAGAGAAATGAGCAGAAAAAATATTCAAAGAAATAATGGCTGAGATCTTCCTAAATTGAAAAAAAAAAACATTAATCTACCCATCCAGGAATCTCAACAAACTCCAGATGGTATACACACAAGCAGACTCATACGTAGACACATCACAGTAGAAATGCTGAAAGTCAAAGACAGGAGAAAGTGGAGAACAGCTTGTCACTTAAAAGGGAACATCAATAAGAGTAATAGATGACTTTTCATCTGAAAACATGGGGCCAGAAGGTGCTGGGGTAACATATTCAAAATTCTCAAAGAAAAAACTCTCGGCCAAGAAGCTTATATTCAGAATAGCAAAGTTATCTTTCAAAAATCAAAACAAAACAAAACAAAAAAAGACTTTCCCAAATAAACAAAAATGGAGGCAATTGGTTGCTAGCAGACCTGCCTTATAAGCAGTACTAAAGGCCTGGGTGGCTCAGTCAGCTAAGCGTCTGGCTTTGGCTTGGGTTGTGATCTCATGGTCTTGGGATCAAGCCCCACATTGGGCTCCCTGCTCAGTGAGGATCCTGCTTCTCCCCCTCCCTCTGACGCTCCCTCCCTGCTTGCGCTCTCAATTTCTCTCTCAAATAAATAAATGAATAAAATCTTCAAAAACAATAAGCAGTGCTAAAAGAAGTTCTTCAGGCTGAGAGCAAGTGATCCCAAAACAAGAGACAGAATTCACAGAAGGAAAAAAAAAAAAAAACAAAGGAATAGCAGCAGGTAATTATGTAATTATAAAAGGCAGTATAAATCTGCATTTCTTCTTATTTCTTTTTTTTAATGATTTTTTATTATATTATGTTAGTCACCATACAGTACATCCCCGGTTTCTGATGTAAAGTTCGATGATTCATTAGTTGCGTATAACACCCAGTGCACCATGCAATACGTGCCCTCCTTACTACCCATCACCAGCCTATCCCATTCCCCCACCTCCCTCCCCTCTGAAGCCCTCAGTTTGTTTCTCAGAGTCCATAGTCTCTCATGTTTCATTCCCCCTTCTGATCACCCCCCCTTTCTTTATCCCTTTCTTCCCCTACCGATCTTCCTAGTTCTTACGTTCCATTGCATTTCTTCTTATTTCTTGTTTAAAAAGCGATAGTAAAACAATATTCAGATAATGCATTGTTGGGCCCATAACACATAGAAATGTAATGGCGGTTCTTTGTTTTGTTTTGTTTTGCTTTGGCCAATAACAGCACACAAGAGATGAGTGGAAGCAAAGCTAAGGAAATGACTCATGGTATTAACGTGAATCCACAGGAACGAATAAAGAGATCCAGAATAATATTGTGAAGTCCTAGACGGAAAGACTGATTATTAAATTAACCTGAAGATTCAGTGCAACTCCTGTAAAAATTCCAATTGCCTTTTTGCCCCCTAGAAATGAGCAAGCTGATCCTAAAATACATGGAAATACAAAGGACCCAGAATAGCCAAAACAATCTTCAAAAAAAAAAAAAAAGTTGGAAAACTCACACTTCCTGTCTATTGAATTTACTATGAAGTAAAATAATCAAGACAGTGTGGCACTAGCATAAGGATAGACATATATATTGGTAAAATAGAATTGAGAGTCCAGGAAAAAACCCATGTGTCCATGGTCACTGATTTTTCACAAGGGTGCCAAGACTATTCAATAGGGAAAGAACAGTCTCTTCAACAGATGGTGGTGGGACAACTGGAGAGCAACATGCAAAAAGCTAAAGTTGGATCCTGACCTCACACCATATGAGAAAATCAACTCAAAATGGATCAAAGATAAGAGAGCTAAATATGAGAGTTAAACTATAAACCTCTCAGAAGAAAACATAGGGGTACATCTTCATGACCTTGACTAGGCAAAAGTTTCTTGAATACATCACCAAAAAACACAAGCAACAAAAAAATTTTCAAAATTTTGTGCTTCAGAAGTCACTATCAAGAAAGTGAAAAGAAACTAACAGAATGGGAGAAATTTTTGCAAATCATATATCTGGAAAGGGAGTTGTATCTAGACTATAGAAAGAACACTTACAACTCAACAATAAAAAAAAAACCAATAACCCAATTTAAAAATGAGCAAAGGATCTGAATAAACATTTCTGTAAAGAAGATATACGAGGGGCACCTGGGTGATTCAGTCGGTTAAGTGTCTAACTCTTAATTTTGGCTCAGGTCATGATCTCAGGGTCATGAGATCGAGCCCCTTGTTGGGCTTTGTGCTGGGTGTGGAGCTGGGTTAAGATTCTCTCTCTCCCCCTCTATCACTTCCCCCGTTTGCACTTTCTCTCTCTCAAGAAAAAAAAAAGATATACGAATGGCCAATAAGCACATGAAAAGATGTTCACATCATTAGGCATTAGGGAAATGCAAATAAAATCTACAAGATACCACTTCACACCCTAATAATGACTATAATCAAAGAATCAGATAATACCAAGTGTTGGTGAAGATGTCGAGAAATCAGAACCTTCATGCACAGGTGGTGGGAATATGAAATGATACAGCTGTTTTGAGAAAACGACCTAGCAGTTCTTTCAACAGTTTTAACATTCAGTTACCATATGGTTTGGCAATTCCACTCCTAGGTATATATCCAAGACAAATGAAAACACACATCCACAGAACTACTGTGTATATGAAAGTTTATAGCAGCATTATTCATAGTTGCCAAAAGATGGAAACAGACCAAATGTTCATCAACTGATGAATGGATACGCAAAGTTTGGTAGTTCCATACAATGAAATATTATCCAACAATAAAAAGGCAAGAAATACTCATACATGTTACAACACGGATGAACATTGAAAACATTTTGCTAAATGAAAGAATCCAGTTATAGAAGGCCACGTACTGTATGATTTATATGAAATGTCCATTTACAAACAAATCTATAGGAAACACAAAGTAGATTAGTTTTGACTTACGTCTGGGAGAGATGGGGAAGGAAAAATAGCTAAAGGTTACAAGGCTATTGCAATGTTTTTGGAGGTGTTGAAATGTTCTAAAGTTGACTGTGGTGATGATTGTACATATTTGTTAATGTACTAAAAACCATTGAGTTGTACACTTTAAGTTGTATGTTTTGTGGGGCGCCTGGGTGGCTCATTTGGTTAAGCGTCTGCCTTTGGCTCAGGTCATGATCCCAGGGTCCTGGGATGGAGCCCCACATCGAGCAGGGAGCCTGCTTTTCCCTCTCCCCTGCTTGTGCGCTCTCACTCAAATAAATAAATATAATCTTCAAAAAAAATTAACTTTAGTCATAAGTTTTGCTTCGGTGATCACAAATGTGTAAGCATTTGGTTTAAAATTCATTTGAGTGGGCATGTTGTTCTTCCGTAAATAGCTAAGAATGTTTTTTAGAGTAAATGTGTCAAGCATTCAGAAAAAATGTTCGGATATTACATAACCAACAGCTAATACAATCCAGCTTTGTCAAATCTGCACATTTTGCATTATTTGCTTCAGATTTTAAGGAATAAAATCTCACAAAACCAGTTGAAGTTCCCTATGTACCTCTCCCCTGATTATTTCCCCCATCTCCCTGAATTTAGTGTTTATCACTCTCATGAATGTTTAAATATATATATATATAATATAAATATATGTTTAAAATATATATAATTTTTTAAAAAGATTTTATTTATTTATTCGACAGAGATAGAGACAGCCAGCGAGAGAGGGAACACAAGCAGGGGGAGTGGGAGAGGAAGAAGCAGGCTCATAGCGGAGGAGCCTGATGTGGGGCTCGATCCCGTAACGCCGGGATCACGCCCTGAGCTGAAGGCAGACGCTTAACCGCTGTGCCACCCAGGCGCCCCTAAAATATATATAAATTTTTATTACTCTCATGAATGCTTTATAAAATAATACACATTTTCAAACATTTCGAACTATACAATATGGAGTAGTGTTTTGTGTGCTTTTAAAATAAGTAAATACTATCCTTTTGAGTATGTTGTTCTCAGTGGTTTCTTTTCACACTATATTTTCCCCAAAAGAAGAGGATAACATATTGAACCCCATGTATCCCTATGCCAACTTCAGTAATAGCCAGTTACGGATACGTGTGCTTCATTACCACACCTACCCACTTCCTCTCACTCCTCTGACTTATTTTAAAGCAGAACAGACACCATGAAATGTCATCTGTAAAAGTTGCACTACAGAGCTCCAAACGATAAAGACATTTCCTAAAAAATCAACAGTGTATTTTGAATCTACCCATGTGGTACGTGTAGCTCTAGTTCTGTTATTTTAACTGTTAACATAAAATTTGATTACCTGGGGAAAATAATTTGATTTGTTTGACCATTGGCTTACTGATGCATGTTTTGGCTGATCTCTCATTTTCACCAAAAGCAATGATGTCATGAACATTCTTTTTTTTTTTTTTTAAAGATTTTATTTACTTATTTATGAGAAAGAGAGAGAGAGACAGAGAGAGAGAGTGAGAAGCAGGCTCTCCACTGAGCAGGGAGCCCGACTTGGGGCTTGATCCCAGGACCCTGGGATCATGACCTGAGCCGAAGGCAGACGCGTAACCAACTGAGCCACCCAGGAGCCCCATGAACATCCTTGTACATGTCTCCTTATGCATATGTGCAAGCGTTTGGGTACTTACCTGGAATTGGAATGGTTGGGTGATACGGAAACCATGTGACACCCCTCTACCTTGGAACAGTGTCATGTTTATTTCCTTGCCTTATGGCACTGGCTAGGAATATCAGGACCATTCTGGGTAGAGACTGTGGGAGTGGATGTCTTTGTATCATTCTTCACTGAAATAGAGTTCCTGATTTTAAGGAAGTGGTTCTAATAGTCCACTATTAAGTGTAACAATTGATTTAGGCTTTTGGTAGACACCCGTGATCAGTTTTGTCCATGCAGGATTAATGTCAGCTCTAACAGAAAATTCCCAAACAACAGGGACTGAAAGAAGGTAAACACTTACTTCATTTGGATGGAACGGTTCAGATGTTGGCAGCCGGAGGTTGGTATGACATCTCGTTCCCAAGAAGTCCTCAGAGGCTCAAGCTACTTTCAGCTCACTGCTCCACTCTCTGTGTGGTCCTCATGGTCCAAGGTGGTCTCTGAGTTCTACACAGGAGGAAGGAAGGGATGAAACAGATGCAAAGGATGCAAAGAAACTCTCTATTAAGGAAGGCTCCCAGAAATTTGCCCTTATGTCCCATTCCATCAGAGGTCCCCAGCAAGCCTGCAAGAGAAGCCAGGAAAGTTAATCCTTATGCTGGTGGTGCCGATGCCCAGCTAAATATTCTATTAGCGAAGAAGAAGTGATGAACAGATTTAGGGGAATACAGAGCAGTCTCAGATTACAGAAATGCTTTTGTGTTTGTAGTTTACGGAGAGTTTTTTTTTTTAAACATAAATAAATGTTATTTTTTCAATTGCTTTTTCTGCATTTATTGAGACGATCAGATGGCTTTTCTCCTTTAACCTGGTAACATAGTGAATTGTATTAATAGATGTTTCTAATATTGAACAATATTTGCATACCTGGTATAATTTTCAAGTTGGTCATAATGTTCTAATTTTTTTTTTTTTAATAGGCTCCACACCGATTGTGGACCCAATGCGGGGTTTGAACTCACAGTCCTGAGATAGAGACCTGAGCTGAAATCAAGAGTTGGACATTAACTGACAGAGCTGCCCAAGTACCGCTCCTAATTTTTTAATTGCTGGATTTAATTTGCGAAGTTTCCTTAGGATCTTTGCATTTGTGACCTGTTCTATGCTATTAGGAGAGATTGAGTTATAATTTCCTATTCCCTACTGTTTTTGTTTGGTGTTGGGTTTAACACTCTATCAGCCTTACCCAATGAGTCAGTAAGCATTCTCTCTTTTTCTCTTCTTCAGAATATTTTGTTCATGATTTGTATTTTATGTTCCTTGAATATCTGGAAGAACTCACCTAAAAAGCCACCTAAACCTGGTGTCTTATTTTTGAGGATGTGAAAATACTGGTTCAACTTATTTTAATTATAGGTCTGTTTGGCCTTTCTATTTCTTCAGGCATCAGTTTTGACTCCAATTTTTGGCTATTGTGAATAGTGTTGCTATAAATATTCACACGCATATTTTTGTGTGCCCTGAGATGACGAGTTGCACGCTTTTCTGATCGAGCCAGCCAGGCGTCCCTCCTTCATCGTTTTAAACATACTTATTTTACAGTCTCTATCAGATTGTGTTTGGGTAATCTTCTTGTTTGTGCATCTCCAGACTTGTGACCCTCGGTGAGTCTTCTGTGCACCATCATTTACCTTCAGCACGGCTTTACCCGTGGGAATCCTGGGTGGCCTCAGTGGGGGTCTTGTGCCTTTAGAGCAAGTTTGTCTCTGTTAAGTACCCCGCAGATATTACTAAGCCCGGGACCAACAGTTTCGTTAATCTCTCAGTTTTAGGTTTCACAGGATAGAGTCCATGTGAATCAAAAACTTGTATGAGCACTGGCTCATTGTAAGAAACTCTCAAGAGGGATTTTTAAAAATTCTACTAGCCAGGTTGAGAAAGGCATATTTCTTTCTTGTCCTTCTGTGCCTAAATCAATCTATTTTCCTTCCTTCTTTCCTTCCTCTCTCCTTCCCTCCCTCTCTTTCCTTTCCTTTCCTTTCCTTTCCTTTCCTTTCCTTTTCTTTTCCTCTCCTTCCTTCCTTCCTTCCTCCCTTCCTTCCTTCCCTCCTTCCCCTTTTCCTTCCTTCCTTCCTTCCTTCCTTCCTTCCTTCCTTCCTCCCTCCCTCCCTCCCTCCCTCCCTCCCTCCCTTCCTTCCTTCCTTTGTATTTTAATTATTTATTTGAGAGAGAGACAGCATGAGTAGGGGGCAAGGGCAGAGGGAGAAGCAGACTCCTCACTAAGCGGGGAGCCTGATGCAGGGCCAGATCCCAGGACCCTGAGATCATGACCTGAGCCACAGGCAGGCACTTAAACAACTGAGCCACCCAGGTACCGCAAGGTCTGATTTCTTTTTTTCCCAGCACATTATTTCACTGAAGGTATAGCCCCAGACAGCTTCAGCTTTAGCTGGGACTCTGCTTCAAAGCCCACTTTGGTTAGGTCCAATACCTCCCCTTCTCTGGATGACAACCAGTCCTCAGTTTCAGCCTGTGCCCTCACCACTTTCCTGGTCCCCCAGAGAGGGTAGGTGTGGCCAACTTCATTTCTGGTTGGAGATTTCCTTTTGTTTCTTAATTTCTTGGACATAAAAGGATGTGGTTTCTTTCTTCTTATATTTAAAAAAGATACTGTTGGTGGGGTTTTTTGTTTGTTTGGCTGTTTTTGTTTGAGTCTAACTTTCCTAGGTGTTCACAGCAGGATGGTTTTCAGGTTATATAATCCATTCTGTTACTCAAAACAGAAGTCCAAACCTAAATACAAATTCTTTTTTTTTTTTTTTAAGAATCAGAATCATAAATTTGCAGAGCCCTCAAAGCAGGTAGAAGCTTGGCAGAACACAGCTTGGAAACCACCCATAGAGAAGGAAGAACTCAGCCTTCCTGCCACCTGCTTCCACATTTCCAGTCCTAGCACCCTCGTGCTCTGGAACTTGGGGTAGGTTACTTGTCTTCTCTGAGCCGCCGTTTCCCGACAGGAAAGTTAGGATAATGAGGCCGAACTCCCAGGGCCTGCGACGACATTTGGAAAGTCCTGGCCCTGTGATGCTTGAGGTGGGAGTCTCTCTAAATGTCTTTGGTATAATCTTGAAATTTTTCTTAGGTGTAACACCCCTCTGCACCGCCAGGTGAATGGTGGCTGGCTGGTGACACTTCCCAGGCACTGTCGCAGGCTGTTTTAAGCCCACGGAGCCGACATCAGTAAAGGATGTTGTCTCCCCAAGCAAAGCCCCGGACACAGAGGTCCTGTCTCCTTTTCTATTCATTTCTGGGAGGACAGCCCGGGGCTGGCCCCACCTGATGGCAGTACTCTATGACCAGCCCCGGGCAGGGACCCCTTGAGGAGGCACCCCATTCCCTCCCCACTGACCTTTCGGAACAGCCCATCACCCTGCAGTTGGGGTGGGGGCGGTGGTTAGAAAAGAATCCCCATCTTCCTCTCCCAGACCCCAAGCCCGCGAGGGCGGACACCCCAGCGGAGGCTGCGACCCGCCGGGAAGGCCCCTGTGCAGGAAGAAAGGCATTTCTGTCTCGCTCTGAACCCGCCTCGGGTTTCGCACTTCCCCTCCCCAGGACAATCCCGACCTTCACCGTGAAGGAACTTTTGCAAACACACACGCGCGCGCATGTATTTTTGGAAGAAGGGGAAAAATTCCAAGAGAACCTCTGCTCGGTTAAAAATGAAGTGAAGATTATATTAAGAATGAAAGGCGAGCGCGGCCGCTCGGCGCACACAGAAGGCCCTTTCATCGCGCCCGGCCGCGCGCCGCGGGCAGCTGCCAACACAAACGCGGGCGGAACAGAACCTGCGGGGCCGTCGGCCGCGCTGCCAGGCCGCGTCCCCGCCGATCTGGGGCTGGCGCCGCTCCCGTTTCCGCTCTGCTGACGCGCCGAAATCGCGGGCGGCGGGGACCCCGGGAGCCGCGCAGGGAGAGCGCCCGGCCGGGTAGGGCTGCGGACGCGGAGTTCCCCGAGCTCCACCTGTGTGCGCGCGCGGGGGCGGGCGCGGGGCGGGGCGGCCCGGGGTAGCCCGGCTCCGGACTTGGGGCCACAAGCCTGCCTGCCTCGCCTCGCTGGGACCGCCCCTCGGCTCCGGGGCTGCACGTCCTCATCCCGCCGCTCCCCCCACCCCACTCCCCGGCGCATCGGGAGCGCCGAGGGGCCTCAAGGCCGTCTCCTCCGTGAAGCCCGCCTGGGTCATCCCAACGCAGGACTCCTGCAGGACTTCTTCGTGGTCCCCGTTAGGTCCGAGCCCCTGCCAGGCAGGGTCTGTGTCCCTCCTGCAACCCCTTAGCCAGTGCGAGACTCCCCCAGCCTCCAAATGTGTTGGTGGGGTGAAGAAAGAACCCACGCCTGCCCCAGGCCCTGGATGCCCAGTGCTGGCTTCCAATGGAAATCCCGCTGGAGGACGGGCCGCCTAATGGTTTGCCAACTGGGAACGAACTACCATTAATGTTGGGAAAGCCATGCGACCCCCCACCCCCATACATACTGTCATTTGGAATTAAAGTCCCACCCAGTATCCTCGGCCCACCTGAACGGTGGAGCTTGAGAACTTGGAAATCGTGGCCTTCACAGCGTGCAGCCTGCTTCCCTCTCTGGCCTTGAGTGGCCTTACACACCTCCAGCGCTTTACCATTTACAGGGGACTTTCAGGAGTGAGATCGGAGGTGATCCCCCCACAGGCCCCGCATTGGATAAGGAAACTGAGGCTTTAGTATTAAGTGCCGCACCCGAGGTCACATAAAGGATGCCAGTGAACTTCAGCCAAGTCCTCTCAGACCACCGCACCCAGCCATGCTCCCTCTGAGCTCCTGTGCCCACCCGCCTCGCTTAGAACTGCCTGCTCCTGAACCCACACTCGGGGGGTCTCCACCGCTGTGGCTCTGGTCCTCCCTCCTCCTCTCCGCTGACCTCAGTGTGTGCCCGCCTACCCACCCCTCCTCTGAGCCCGCAGCCTGCCTTGGGTCCCTCAGCACTGTGGTCCTGATGCCGTGGGCTGGGCTGCTGTATGCCAACTCTGCTGTCCCTGCGCACAGCCTGCCCTATGCCACCTTAGATCTGCCTTTGAAATATTTAGGGGGCAAAAGCCATAAGGTGACAGTGGATGAGATGTGGGAGTGAAGGCAAGAGAGCGGAGATAAGCATGGGGGCCACTAGGTTTGCTCCTGTGTGGGGTGTTACCACTGGTCAGCCTCAGGAGCATGAGACAGAGGAGAGACCAGGGAGGGGTGGTCTCAGGGTCCCTGCAGATACAGCTCTGAAGGTCCCGAGAAGGTGAGGCTGGAGGAGGAGGTCTGGGAGGCTTTGAGGTGAAGATGGAGGCTGAGGCCTTGGGAATGAGTGAGCTTGCCCAAGATGAACTCATTCATATGCAAAAGAAGATGACCCAGGACAGCACCCCAACATTTGAGGGGCTGGGGGAGGACGAGGGTCAGTTAAGGAGACAGAGAGAATGGGAGAGTGGTTTGTAAAAGTGGCATGAGAAGGAATTTTAAGAAAGGAGTGTTCGAAATTGGTGGAAGATTACAGAGGTCTGTGGGAAGCTTTCCAGAAGGAACTTGCTCACCAGTCAAGTCAGGGGTCACTGAGGACCTAGATCAGAGTGGTGTCCTTAGCGTGGTGACAGTAATGGGCCAAGGGGCAAGGGTGAGAGCAGTTGTGAAGACACACTGGAAACCACGAGTACAACTGAAAGAAACCAGAGGAGTCCTAAACGGAAAGACATCCATGTTCATGGATTGGGAAGATTGATTTTTTATTTTATTTTATTTTTTTAAATATTTTTTTATTATATTATGTTAGTCACCATACAGTACATCCCTGGTTTCTGATGTAAAGTTCGATGATTCATTAGTTGCGTATAACACCCAGTGCACCATGCAATATGTACCCTCCTTACTACCCATCACCAGCCTATCCCATTCCCCCACCCCCCTCCCCTCTGATGCCCTCAGTTTGTTTCTCAGAGTCCATAGTCTCTCATGCTTCATTCCCCCTTCTGATTACCCCCCCTTTCTTTATCCCTTTCTTCTCCTACCGATCTTCCTAGTTCTTATGTTCCATAGATGAAAGAGAGAGACAACGAGAGAGGGAACACAAGCAGGGGAAGTGGGAGAGGGAGAAGCAGGCTTCCCGCCGAGCAGGGAGCCCGATGCGGGGCTCGATCCCAGGACCGTGGGATCATGACCTGAGCTGAAGGCAGACGCTTAACGACTAAGCCACCCAGGCACCCCTGGATTGGGAAGTTTTATTACCGTTAAAACGGCAACATTCCCCAACTGAATCTAGATTCAAATCCATCCCTACCACAGTCCCCCCCCAAAGCTGCTTTTGTGCAGAAATGGACAAGCTGATCCTGAAATTAATATGGAAAAATTCAGGGAACCTGCAATAGCTAAAGCAAAAATGGAAAAAAAAAAAAAAAAGAACAATGCTGGAGAATTTACAGTTCCTGATTACAAAGCCCACCCACTAAGCTACAGTAATTAAGACTGTATGCTGCAAGCATGAGAATATAGACTTACAGATGTATAGATTAGTAAATAGAATCCAGAGTTGAGAAAGAAACCCATGTATCTTTGGTCAATGGATTTTTTAAAAAAGATTTTATTTATTTATTTGAGAGAAAGAGCATGAGCAGGGGGTGGGAGGGGCAGAGGGAGAAGGACAAGCAGACTCCTTGCTGAGCAGGGAGCCCCATGCGGGGCTCCATCCCAGGACCCCGAGATCATGACCTAAGCCAAAGGCAGACACTTAACTGACTGAGCCACCCAGGCGCCCCATGGTCAATTGATTTTTGACGAGGGTGCCAAGACCATTCAATGGATCTTGAATCATTAATTCTACAAATGGTGCTTGGAAACTGGATATCCACGTACGAAAGAATGAAGTTGGATTCTGACTTCACGCCATACCATGTAGCTTGAGGTATAAAGTTCTTGAAAGAAGCCATAGGGGTAAATCTTCATGGCCTTGGATTTGGCAATAGTTTCTCGTATATGGCACCACTAGCATAAGCAGCAACAACAAAAGATACGTATATTGGGACTGCATCAAAACTCTTGTGTTTCAAAGGACACCATCAAGAAAGTGGAAAGGCAATCTACAGAATGGGAGAACATTTTTGTAAATCATAAATCTGATATGGAACTCGTTTCGGAATGTATAAAGAACTCTTACAGGTCAACAATAAAAAGACCAGTGACCCAATAAAAATATGGTGAAAGGATCTAAACAGACATTTCTTCAAAGAAGACATACAAATGGCTAATAAGCACATGAAAAGAGGCTTGACTTCAGTTGTCGTTAGGGAAATGCAAATCAGAACCACAATGAGATGTCATTTCGCACTCACTGGGATGGCTATATTAAAAAAGAAGAAGAAGAAGATAAAAGAACAAGTGTTAGCGAGGATGTGGAGAAACCAGAACACACACACGCGTGGCTGGTGGAGCCGCCTCTGTGGAAAACAGCACAGTTCCCCCAAAATTTACACGTGGAATTATCATAGGACACAGCAGTTCCATTCATAGGTATATACCCAGAAGCCTGAAAACAGGTGTGCAAACACATACATGAATGCTAATAGTAGCATTATGTGTCACAGCCAAAAAGTGGAAACTAACCCAATGTCTATCAGCTGATGAACGGATGAAGGAAAAGTGGTGTAGCCATACAGCAGGATACTATTTGACCATAAAAAGAAAGTGGTCGTGACACATGGTACAACGTGGATGAACATTACACTGAGCGAAAGAAGCCCGAGACGGAAGGACAAATGTTGTATGATTGTCTTTACACGAAATCTCCAGAATACACAAGTCCATAGAGATAGAAAGTAGACTGGTGGTTGTCAGAGCCTAAGGGGGGGAGGGGAAAGGGCATGACTGCAAATGGGTATGGCAGTTCTTTTGGGGTGATCAAAATATCCCCCAATTAGAGAGGGGGATGGTTGGACAACTTTGCGATCATGCTAAAAAAAAAAAAAAAAAAAAAAACACAGCCAAAAAACAAACCACTGAATCGCGTACTTTAAAGTGTGAAATTCATGGGGACACTGTGCTATTGACAGCTGGTAGCTATCGGCTGTGGTCGCACAGGGGCTGGCCTGCCGAGTGTCTGCTTTACCCCGCCCCCCGAAGTCACCGAGAGGGGAGGAGGTCGTGGGGGTAGAGGTGCACAGCCCTTGCAAAGGAGCACCGTTGATGGTGCCCAGCGGAGTGGCCCCCGGGCTGGGGAGTCGCTGCATCTCTGGGGTGCGGACTGAATGGTTAGGGCCATGAGAAGAGGTGGCTGACACGGCTGTGGTCTTCAACCTTCCCGGCCAATGCCAAGTTTAGACAACTCTTCACAACCTAAGTTCAAAACCCTCAGTGCATTTCCCGCCACCTGGTTGCTGTGTGCGGGGGGTGGGTGGGGTGGGTGGGTGGAGGTGGTGGTGGTTAGGGTTCTCCCGACACCGACACCGGAGGTTGACGTCCCACGTGGCTTTCACAAAGAGCACGGAGCAGGGCGCCTGGGTGGCGCAGTCGTTAAGTGTCTGCCTTTGGTTCAGGGCGTGATCCCAGCATTCTGGAATCGAACCCCACCTCAGGCTCCTCCGCTGGGAGCCTGCTTCTTCCTCTCCCACTCCCCCTGCCTGTGTTCCCTCTCTCGCTGTCTCTGTCAAATAAATAAATAAATAAATAAATAAATAAATAAAGTCTTTAAAACAAAACAAAAAAAACCAAAAAAACCCCCAAAAAACAAAACAAAACAAAACCCCAAAGAGCACGGAGGGAGGTAGTCCCTCGTGAAGGTGGAGAAGCAGGGCACAGAGCCTGACTTCGTCCACGTGCCCACAGCCCTTCCCTGGGGTTGGTGACTGTCCTCAGATCTGGAGGCTGCAGACCTGCCTGGGGTCCGTGGCTCGGGTGTGAGCCCCCGCCTGCTTTATGGGTGTCTCCCCGAGCCTGTCCCCAGCAGCACTTGTCCTGTTCCTTTTAGCAGTCACTGCACCCCACCCCCAACCCCCCATATGAGCTCACGGTCACAGTCACAGACAAAAAGTGTGTCTTTTTTCATCAAGTGTCCTTGAACCACATTTCCTTGACATGGCAAACTGGTGCAGACCTCATTGCCAAGCCCCTAGTCTATTATCTTTCTGACTTGTCCATAAAGGTTTCGTAATGAGATCTATGTATTCCTTGGACAAACTGGGGCTGGTGTCTATCAGACGGTGCTAGGGATGGGGAACCAAAGCCAGATGGAATACGGTTGCTGCCCCCAAGAAGCTCTCACTCCTGGGGATGTTGGGCCAGACGATTTGATTCCAGTGGTGAGATGGGGACCCAGGCCTGGGCATCGCAGAAGTAGCCATGTCAGGGTGGTCAGGAAAGGCTGCCGGGAGGAGGAGGGACTTAAGCTTTAAGTTCCCCACCCCAGGTTTATGCATGTATTTTTTTAAAAGATTTTATTTATTTGAGAGGCTGAGAGAGAGAGAGAGAGCATGAGCAGGGGGAGGGGCAGAGGCAGAAGCGGGCTCCCTTCTGAGGACGTGGGGCTCGATCCCAGGACTCTGGGATCATGACCTGAGCTAAAATCAGACGCTTCACCAACTGAGCCACCCAGGCGCCCCTGTGCATGTATTTTTAACTACCTTATGTGTGTGGTTTTATATAAAAAAATTAATGATTTTTAAAAACATGAGAAATATCTCAATACCAAAGCAGAACGCATGTGTCTTCTTCACTCCTAGTCCTGTCACTGAAGGCTTGGGAGACTCAGAGGCTTCCACTGGGAAGTTGCTATCTTAAACTAAGCTTTGGAAAAGAAGTGGAAGTGCAGTCTGGTTAGAGCAGCACAGAGGTGTGGACGGGTGTGGACGGTTAGGGACCGCCCGACAGCAGCTCAGTGTGGCTGGAAGGCAGGGAGCCTGGCAGACAGTGGCTGGAGGGGGGCCAGCCCTTCTGTGCTAAATCAGGGAGTTTGAACTTTATCTCAAAGGCTATTGGGAGCTACTGAAGCATTTAAGCCGGGGCAGGACAGAGCTAACAGGTGGAGGAGGGATAGCGGAGCCCAGACTGGACTGGGGAGGCCGGCTGGGGAGGTGATCAAGGTTAGCGTCAGATTCAAGCGTGGGGGAGATGAAGAGTAGGGGCGGCACTGGGGACGTTAAGGAGGCAAACTTCTCAGCCCTGGAGACACGGGATGAGGCTGAGTGGGAAGCGGAAGAGCAGGGCCCGGGAGTCTGGCTCAGGGGACCGGGTGGGGGACAGGGCGGCAGCATCTGAGGGTGATGACCATCTCCCGCCAGGGTGTTGAGGTACACTCTGTATGTGTGGGGTTCTCACGAGCTCTGTAGGGGTCCTCCCAACACTGAACAAGCAGGAATGAGTTTGGGAAGCCTAGTCCTCAAGTTCAGGCAATGAGAAAGTAGCCCACTCACCCACCTCACCATTTACCTCAAAAGGTTTTCCATCCGGAGTTTGGATTTGGATTCGGCTGGCGTACAAGCAGCACCCACCGCTGAGTGAACACCCCTCCTGGTACAGGGCCCCTAGGGTTGCTACAGAGACACCTGGTGACTTGGCAGGAGTAAGTCTGGGGTTCCTTCTGGGGTCACGTGGCCTTTTCCAGAATCCCCCTTTCCTCATGCAGTCTGTCTCCTGGTGCTGTCCTTGTTTCCTGGGGTGTCTCCAAGAGCAGCCCACAGCCACACCCCCCAAGTCCCATCCCTTTCTGGGTGTGGATTTGCTGGGTGTGAAGGTTCAGGGCGTTTCCACCTTGATGTGAGCAGTGAGGGGAAGCTCCACGGGAGGGAGCTGGTAAGGGAGCAGGAGCGGGAGATGGGATCTGGCTGAAGTCCCTCTCCACCCGCAGCTGTGCTTTCGGTTTGAAGGGAATTAAGAATATCATGTTTATAAGAAAGTTAGAACATTTTTTGGTTTACCAAAGAGGTCAAGGTAAGCTTCTTAAACAGGTGAGGAAGGAGAGAACGAGCCGTCTCTCCCTGCAGCCAGCCTGGCCCTTAGGTGGGAAAGGATGAGGACTTTCGCTGGTTTCCCCTGGGGAAGGAGAGCCTCAGGGCTCCCTGCTGCTGGCCGTCTGGGGTCTGGTCTGCCCACGCTCTGCAGACCTCCTGCCGCTCTCTGCCTGGAGGGGCTCTTCCAGGTCAAGTGGCCTCCCAGCGACACCATTCCAGGCCCTCTCCGTGTTTAGCATGGACGTGCTTGGGGCCTTTTCCTGCTGGAAGGCATGGCCCGACTCCTGGAGCTGGGTCCCAGCACTTGCACCAACCATTCTCTACTGAGCGACCGTGCTGAGCAGGGGGCAGAAGGAAGCCCAGGGCCCTTCTCAACAGGCCCACACCTCCCACGAAGGGCAGCTGCCGTGGCACGCGAGCACAGGTCACTTGCTGTGGCCGGGGTGGGCCACGGGTTCTCTGCCACCCCCCCCCCCCCCTTGCTCGGGGAGGCACACAGTGGGTTATGTCGCCACCTACTGCCTGGTTGGCTCCGCAAAAGTCAGCCAGGGCCTTCTGGCCTTGGTCAAGAGGGGAAAGAGAGAGGGAAAGAGCTCAAATCCTTTCTGAAGACGGCACCTGGCTGTGGGTGGAGACAGAGGGGAGAGGCGCTTGACAACCCAGTGGAAAGTCAACCAGTCCTCGCTCAACTGTAGCCACACAGCCTGGGGCAAGTCCTTCCTCCTGTGGGCCTCCCCGACCTTGTCTCCACTGAGATGCTGAGTGGCGTGGGTGCTGGCAGATCAGCGGGCAGGGTTGGAGTAAGGGAAGCAAGACTCCGGGAGCCGAGCCGGGGCTGAGCACTGCGGCTGTGTGGAGGCAGGCCTGAGGAGGCCAGAGGAGGCCAGAGGCCCTTGGCCCGACCAGTCCCACGGCGGTGCTGAGGCAGGAAAGGCGGCAGTTACACCCAGGCTCTGACAAGGGAGAGTTGGGAGGCTTTTGGTTAGTTTCTTCTTTTTTTTGGAGAGGAAAGAGAATCTCAAGCAGGCCCTATGCCCCAGCACGAAGCCCGACACGGCTTGATCCCACAACCCCAGGACTATGACCTGAGATGAAATCAAGAGTCGGACCCTCAACCATGCAGGCGCC
Source organism: Ursus maritimus (assembly GCF_017311325.1). Lineage (NCBI taxonomy): Eukaryota > Metazoa > Chordata > Mammalia > Carnivora > Ursidae > Ursus > Ursus maritimus. The sequence continues at coordinate 9,636,353 of NW_024424452.1, read as the reverse complement.
CCTCTCGGGTAGTTTCCTCACCTCCCTAAGCCAGTTTCTTCCTTCCTTGGTAAGTTGGCCTCACAGTCGGCCCAAGAATGAACAAAGCCATGCTGTGAGGGTCCCGGCCGGCCCCACCGACGGCAGCTGTCATCACCCTGACACCGCACAGCGCTCGAAGCCCTGGGACGGCTGGATCGTAGTAACACCTCCCAACACACACACCTTGTGCGAACGCAAGACAAAGACACACCCGAGGCAGGTCCCCGCAGCTGTGTGTGCGGGAGGACACGGGGAGAAAGGAGAGTAACGGAACCGGAGAGCTGGGCGCCGAGCGGTGACACGCCAGGACGGGGGCGGGGGGGGGGCACGAGCTCTGTTCTCTGCACCTGCGCCCGCAGCGGAGCACACGCCTCCAAACCACGGCAGGTGAAAGTGGTTTCCTGAGAACAAACTGCGCCACGTGACTGGGGGCCGGTGCCTCCTGGAAGGCACCGATGCCACGTGTCGCCCACGTGAGGCGCCCTTTCAGAAGGTGTTTTGGACATGAGCAATACGCAAGCTGGCTGCCCTGTTCTTCACGAGTCCCCGCGGCAGAGAGAGAAGATGCCACTGTCTCTTTATTGACACACATAAGTGTATTCAGACTCCACGTGTTATTCTCCAGGTTCTGTCTTGTCCTCAAAGCCACAGAGTGTCCCCAGGATAGCGGCGCTGTGATCTCCTACCACGCCCCCTTGAAGGACTCACAGTTGCTCCCAGTTCGGCCACGGCCTTAACACGGGTGCAACAAACACGCTTTTAGTCCACAAGTGTAAGTGCTTTTGAAGGACAGAGCTCTACAAGCGGGGGCTGCTGGGTTGAAGAGCGTGTATTCTTCAACTTTTAATACATTCACACAGTCTTCCCAAAAGGCTTCACTGCCCAGTGATCTTCCTGAAACATCCATGCCAGGCCACCCCCTGCTAACGCTTCCAGCAAGCCTCCTCCGAGGGTAAGCCGGGAAAAGCCGCGAACGGGGAGTGGGCAGTGGGGCGCTCCCACCACTCCAGGGTGCTGTGTGCACCGCACACGTGTGTACGTGCGTGTGGTGGGGGTGCAGGCCAAGCCAAGGGCAGGAGAGAAGCCTCCAGAATGGAGGTGGAGGAGGTCGGTGAAGGCTAAGGAGTGAAGACAGCAGAGAGGCGCTTTAGACGGCAGGGCTGCGCAGCCACACCAGAGGCCAAGGATGAGAGGGCAGCTGGGTGGGTGCCCTTGCTGGCTGTGGACACGTGGCATGGCAGAGCAGGTGTGGGGTGAGGTGGTGGTTTTGGTCTAGGCCCTCCTGAACCTGGAGGGACTGAGGGACGTCTGATCCCAGGTGATTCCAGGTTAGAATCATGAGGCCTGGGACACCTGGGTGACACCTGGGTCAGTTGGGCACCTGCCTTTGGCTCGGGGCTGTGGTCCCGGGGTCGAGCCCCACATCGGGCTCCCTGCTCAGCAGGGGGCCTGCCTCTCTCTCTCCGCCACTTTCCTTGTGCGCTTGTGCTCTAAATAGATGAATAAAATCTTTTAAAAAAGAGATCATGAGGCCTGGAGCAGATCTGGAAACGATCAGCAAGGTGTTCATGGCCTCTAGAGAAAATCATGGTTCTAAGGCTACCACTCCAGTACCCAGGTTGAAGGAATCCCCAGGGAGGGGGGAACAGGAGTCGCCTGGGGGGCCTCTCAGCACCCTGGTCCCTATAGCACCACCCTGCCCTTCTTCCCCAGGCACAGAGGCAGCGCCCAGCCTGCCCCAGGAGGACTTGGTTTCTGCTGTTTGAGCTGACCCTGCCAGGAAGGGAGGTGCCAGAAGGTGGGGACATAGGCCAGGTGCCTCTTACAAGGCCTGTGGTCTGGTTGGGTCACTTGTGTGGCTGTTGATCGTGGGAACTCATTGGAGAAATGCTCTGAATGTTTTTTGAAGGGGGAGAGGAGGATGGTAGTAATAAGAGTGAAACCAAAGGGCTGCCCAAGGATTTGGGAGGAAATCAAGAGCTTCCATCTGGGAAATTCAGGGAAAAGGTAGAGAGGGAAATGCCCACTGGATTGGACTGCCCAGTAGGTCGGGGTGAGATGGCGGGAAGGCAGTGGGCAGGGGAATAATGGGGGCGTGAGAGTGGAGAAAGCCAGTGTAGACAACGCCCTTGAAGAAGGGTGGCCAGGAAGGAAGATGAGGGTCAGGGAGGGTGCAGAGGGAGGACACAGGGTGGACAGGATCCAAGGGCAGAGCGGATGCTGTAGGAAGGACTGGGTATGCTTACACGAGGACTGGAACAAAGCTGCGGGGTAGGCTGCAGGGGTCAGGGGCAGACCCCAGGAGAGGGCACCTCCCGCCTCAGCACTGCAGGGAGCCGGAAGGCCAGCCCAGGGGGAGCCAAGTGCCGGGGGACTGGTGGCTCCCAGGTTTCGCCGGGATTCATCCCAGAGCAGTAGCTCACCACAAGGGAGGGGGCAGGGGAGCCCCAGTCCAAATGCTCAGCATTTCCTTATTAGGCACGTCGGAAAGAACTGTGCTGGCTCTAGAAGAGAGACCCAGTTGCGAATCTTGCTGATCCGACTGGTCTTAATGAATGGCTGTCCCTCTACCCCACCTGCTGACTTTACAAGTTTAGTTGAATTCACACAATTAATTTATACTGGGTCTTGCAAGGACAGAGAAAGGTTTATTTATTTACAACAAGAACATGTGTAACATAATTCTCTCTCTAAAACAGAAAACCCTATAAAGTACACAAAGCGATCTCTATTTGTATTTACCCAGGGACACGAACAGCCGGAAGGGGGGCTGGGGCTGGGAGAAAAGCCAAGGACTAATTCCATTAAAAAAAAAAAAAACCCAAGAAGCTGCCTTTTAAAAAATAGCATTTTTCTACTTGTCAGTAGCTACACTTTCTCCTACTCTGTGTATGAAAATGTGAAACAGAAAACAGCACCTGTGAAAACACATTTCAGCAGTGTCAGTCAGAGATGAGGCAATGGCCGTGGGCTGTGGAATTCCAGCCCCGCCTTCCAAGCGTGTCCCTGCAACACAGCGTGTACTGGGGAGTTCTTTCCAGAAAGCCCCCCAGCCCCACCGAGGGAGAACTCCAGCAGCCTGGCCACTCTCGTCTGTAGTTTAGTTGAAGAATCTAGGAATCAAACACAGCAGTTAGAAATGCAACAGGACACAGCTGCCCAACGCAGAGCAATTACAATGTGGAGGTGCCACGTGCCGCCACGGCCACGCGCCAGAGAGCCAAGCCGGTCCCGGGTCCATGGTGACGAGACTAGGCGGGATCGGGGGACAGAGGCCATGCTGTGCAGCCCGTCCTGGATGGATTCTGGGAAACGGTAGCTGATGAACGTCGTGGCTCTGGAACTTCCAATCAAGAACACAGGACAGTCCCTGAAGATCGGAAAGAAAGGACCCTGAGATCATCCAGCTCAACTCCATTTTTCAGATGAGGCCCCAAAATAAAAGACTAATTTTTGAACACAGGCAGAGCTTTATTCATTGGAAAGTCTCAACTGTTCCCCAAGGAATCACACTTCCTTAGCTATTTAAGGATATGAAAACCCCCACAAAGAGCCGAATACTTTGGCAGCTGCTTTTCCACCGGCAACCACAAACACCTGTCGCACGCGCTGGGGCAGCGCAAGCCGCTCGGGAGGCAACCAGACCAGGAGCCTGGACGAACTTGTCCCAGGCAGCCCCGGGCACAAGCGACGTCACACTGCCGGAGGGGTGACACGCGCGCACACGCACACCTTCAAGTCGTGGCGGCCGCTGCTTCCGCTCTGCGCGCCTTCGTTGCCTCCTCTGCACCTGACGCAGCTGCTGCAGGGCCAGTGGGACCGGGACGTGCAGAAGAGAACCTGATGGTGCCACCGTCCCAACCTGCTGACGGCTCGGCGGTCCCTGGAGCCCGCTCCGAACCCAGAGCTGCAACACGCCGGTGCGCACGGAGGGCCGGGCGGCTGGCGGCCCTTCCCGGCGCCGGTGGAAGCAGAGCGGCCTTCCCTTCGTGCAGAGCGGCGCTTTCTGGGGGAAGAACTTGCCACCACCTCGCCCCGACCCCGTGGGCAGCCGCCGCAGCAGGTGGGGACAGTCCAAGGCCGGAGGGGGAAGGCCAAGGCTTCCTCCTCCAGCCGTCTATGCCGCTTCTCACGTGAATCTACGCGGAGTGCTCTTTGTGCCTATAAATACGCCGGCACGCTGCGGGTGAAGCCGTCATCACACATGACAGGAAGACACAGCAGCAGCAAAATTCAGCTTACGAAGAGTCCCCACTCTTACAGAACTCGTTCTCAGCGGGAGAGAGATGAAGAAACACAAAACCGTAAGTGCTATAAAACATAGGCCATGGGCGTGCAGAACGATGCGGCGCGCTCTTTACCGCGAGTAACTCCACGGCCTCCCGGAGGGTGCGTTTAAGCAGATGGAGCTCTGCAAGCAGCCAGGACAAGGCTTGGCGGCCGGGAGTCACCACTATGATGGGAGCGAGAAACCTCAGCCAGTGTGGCGTGGATGGAGTGAACGAGGGGAAGACAGGTGGGCCGTGCCACTGGACTGGCAGCCAGCGCCGAGTCGCTTGGGCCACGGAGTCATCGGGCAGGACTTTCAGGTTTCACTGCAAGCACCATGGGAGGTTCTGAGCAGAGAAACGACTTTTTAAGAAAAGAAAGGTTATTCTGGCTGCTCTGTGGGAAGAGACAGCAGTGCCCAGGGCACTGAGGTGGCAGCTGCGAGGCGGTGCCAGGTTCCTGGTCTGGGCCTTTGGAGACTGGCAGCTTCCCTCCCCGTTGGGCAGCACCTCACATCCCATGTACTCCTCCACGAACCCCAGCTGCCACGCACGTGCAGCCATTCTATGGCCATCGCCCTGGACACGCCACGTGGGGGCTGCAGTCAACAGTCCACTCACCTGCCTGACTAGAATGAGCCCCTACCCACAGCCACTGACGTGGCAAGCATCTCCTGTGCTCTGCTGGGCATCCAGACAAGGACAGGGTGCGGGTGTGACCACATGGGATGCGTGAGGGCAGAACATCAAAAGCACTTTCCTGTCCAACCCCAAGCAAAGTCCCAGAGAAACAACACCCTGGCAGTCATCTCCTGACTAGTGGCAGGATCTCTGATGCAATCACACCGAGGACCGTCCAGCCCTGGGGCCAAAACCAAGTGACACTGCTTCTGGTCACTAGCAACTGCTGTCCAGCTTGAGGCCCAGCAGGACTTGTAATGTTCAGGCCCAGAACCTCCTGGTTAGTCAAGACAGAGCGCAAGCCCCAGGGTCAGTACGGGGAGAGGGAGACTCACCGGAGCTTCCACGGAGCAGGATATAGTCATTCCACTACTCATGCTAACCTGTCTGTCGCACAAACCAGTCACTCTATCGTTCAAGTGAGGGAGTTAATTTATCCTGTATAGATAGCTTGTTCCAGGTACCATATGTGGTATTTGAAGTCCATAAACAAATTTTGGTGTAATTTCTTATTTAAAAATAAAATCTTTAAAAAAGAACCATCTCCACACCCAAATGGGGCTTGAACCCACAACTTGAGATCAAGAGTGGCGTGCTGTACCGACCAAGCTGGCCAGGCGCTCGGCACAGCTGTTCAGACGTGTGAGCACAAGATAAAGATCTATATCCCTACTTCAAATTAGGGACGGAAATAAACTGCCAATAGTTTCAAAACTCTAAACATAAAAAAGAACTCTAAAAATACTAGAACACAGACATTTCTTGCTAGCTATGGAGACATGTAAATAGACAACAAGCAAATGAGGAGAAGCTTCCCAGAAACACAAATTCAAACACCAGAAATGTACGACGGGGCCCCCCCACCGTAACGGCGCTTCCGGAACTCAGGCCACAGACCCGGGAGCACCAGGGTCCCGGTGCCTGGAGCTTGGGTAAAGCTGGCCGCCTTAGCACACGCGGCTGGGGAGCCCGTCCTAGCCACAAGGCTGCGCTCAAGCTCGTCGCACCCCTCTTCAGCGGGGCTCTCAGGCTCTCCTCTCGCTTTCTTCCCACACTCCTCTCTCTCAGGCATCAAGCTGCCTATTAACCTGGGAGGAGGAGCAAATTTGGTCTCCTTTCACTTCAAACTCTTCTACTCAGTTTCAAGGTCTTTCATTATACGATGTCCCGGAGATGCGCTTTCTTAGGGAAGGACTGTTCTTTTGTGTACGAGGACCTCTGCTGCTCTCCCAAAGCAACCAATTAAAAATGCACAATATTTCTCTCCCTGCCACATCAAAGAGTCAATATTATAAAAACACTAACAGCAGGTCAAAGGGTAAAAAAAAAAAAAGCTTATCTTTGTGACAGGAAGGCATCTGACACCAATCACCCCTGATAAAAGCTTTAAATAAAAACAGTTCCTTATCATGATAAAAAGAAGACTGTCTCAACCCAAAATCCCGTCGTGCGCGCCTGAGCTGAGAGTGGCAGTTCCGTCACCGCCAGGACAGACGCGGGTGCTCAGGGCTGCCACCACTCTTCAACGCTCTTCTGGAAGCGCTAGCCCACATGCTTCGATGGGCTCTGAGTAAAACAAGAAATGCAACTGGTAGAGATATTTGGATACGATGATCCTATACCTAGACTATCCAGGGAAGCAACTGACCAACTAACGTAACTGACAGAACTATCAGAAAACTAAAAAATTCGGGGCGCCTGGGTGGCACAGCGGTTAAGCGTCTGCCTTCGGCTCAGGGCGTGATCCCGGCGTTCTGGGATCGAGCCCCATATCAGGCTCTTCCGCTATGAGCCTGCTTCTTCCTCCCCCACTCCCCCTGCTTGTGTTCCCTCTCTCGCTGGCTGTCTCTCTCTGTCTAATAAATAAATTAAAAAAATCTTAAAAAAAAATATTGTGATACGGGGTGCCTGGGTGGCTCAGGGTTAAGCGTCCGCCTTTGGCTCAGGTTCCCTGGTCAGCTGGGAGTCTGCTTCTCCCTCTCCTTATCCCTCTGCCCCTCCCCCGTACTTGTGCTCTCTCATGGAAAAAAGCAAAAAGAATATTGTAATACCCTCCTAGGATGAAATGCTACTCATCTTTTAAAAAAAAATTTTTATTTATTTGACAGAGAGAGAGAGAGAGTGTGCATACAACTGCACATACACAAGCAAGGGGAGCAGCACGCAGAGGGAGAAGCAGGCTCCCCGCTGAGCAAGGAGCCCAATGCAGGACTTGATCCCAGGACCCTGGGATCGAGACCTGAGCCGAAGGCAGATGCTTAACCTACTGAGCCACCCAGGCACCCCTAAACTCGTCGTTTTTTAAAATAAGGCGGTAGTTCTTTGAGTGCTTAGAGATTACCCAAAATGTAGTTAAATTTTATTTATTTAAGTAATCTCTATGCCCAATGTGCAGTTTGAACTCCCGACCCCAAGATCAAGAGTCACATGCTCTTCTGACTGAGCCAGTCAGGTGCCCCCCCAAAATGTATTTAAACATAGCATGGTACAAAATACAGAATTCTATTTGTGGGGAAGATTGCATAGACACCCACATTCTCAAATATTCACAAAAAACTCTTCAGGAAGGATACACAGAAAACATCCACAGTGGTAGTTACCGCTGGAGAGTGGGCTTGGGGACTCGGAGCTTTATACTTCAACCCCTTTTTTTTTCTTAAAACTGTAAGCACGTAGCATTTTTATAATTTAAAGACTGACAAAAAGTTGTGGGGGTGAAGTGGGTAGAGGAAACCAAAGCGCAGAAAGCTGACAGTTGTCAGACGGGTAATGCATACACGGGCAGATCAGCATGCCGGCTTTTTCTACCTGTAGGTTTCAAAATCTCCACAAGGAAAAGCTTAATAATAATGAACTGAAAAAAAAAATGTTTCAATCTAGTCTGTGTTCCGTGAAATGACGTTAGACGTAAATCCTGTGACCAATATCCACTCAGCGCGAAGCTGTTCCCAGGAACGCCGATGCTATGTAGAGACAACCGAGAGGATCAGACACTGGGATTTTAGGAGGTCCGGTTAGTTGAATTTTCAAATTGGGACCAATAAAAAGTAACACTTTAGCATAAATGAGGAAGTATCAAAATGGAAAAGTTCACATTTTGCGAATCCAATTCTCACAGCGCACCGAGGTGCAGTCAGAGAGAAAGGTCATCACGTCTCCACGGCTCAAGGAAAGATAAGCCCCGAGACCTACAAAGACAAAAGCAGCCAGACTTAGGCAGCGGACACAGACAAAGTTCCAACAGGCAGCCTCCCACTGAATATATGAATACGAAACCAGTGGCTTCCAAGGAGAGCAGACCCAGGCCTGGGGAAAAGGCAGCCAATGTGAAATCGAAACTCCAGCGAGGATACGATCGGTGTCTACAATAATTGCACATAATAGCGAGCGGTAATCAAAGAAGAGTGTGAAAGTGTAACAGAGAAGCCCGAGAAGTGAGGTAATCCTGGAAGCCTGAGCCGGACAAGGCAGAGCCCAGGATGTTGATGCTGGAGACCCGAGTACAAAGCCCTGGGGCCGGGGGGCAGGGTGAGCAGGGTTCCCACGGAGTCTGGTGCCAGCCCCACCTTGCCTTGCAGCCCCGTCCACAGCACTTCCCTCTAGGGCCACTGCAGGGAACCAGAGAGAACGAGGGTCAGCCCTGAGTGGCATCTGTGAGGACCGTCGGCAACACTGGGTCTTTGAAAACAACTAATGAGAGCTGCGGATCCCTCTCCAAAATCCCAGACGATGCAGAAACACAGTACGTAAAGGTGAAAATTCACAGACCCTCTCTGAAGCTGTTCTTTTAACTGCTTCTCTTTCCTAAAACACATTACTCAGCTAATCGGGAGAACCTAGTCTGGGTATCTCGAGTGATTCCAACTGAAGGAGAATTTCAGAAGGAGCCCTAGCCCCTTCATGCTCTGCCATGTGATGTTCTGGCCTGCTGGGAACCGTCAAGTCTCTGAGTGGTCCCCCAAGCCCAGCCTTTCTAGGCTTAAACTGAACCAGACAGCACTCCTGGGCCCTCCCCGAGTGGGGGCGGCCAGGACCCACCGCACAGCCCTGAGGCACTTCCTCCCACGACCGCTGTCAGAGCTTATGGCGATCAGTGACCACAGTGCCATGGTGAAGGCAACACGGTAGCTGGTCAAAGAGGTGAAAAGTGACACCCATGCCTCCATTTCAAAACCAGGTTTGTATTTAATGATGCAACGGAAGCTTAGAGATGCTAATGGACTTGGCTAGGGTCATAGCCAAGGGAGTGAAGACGGAGAAGCCACATTTCCTGTTTCTCCACCCCATAATGAATGGTAAAGGGCACTTCCATATCACAGATTTTGAAAATTAGAAAAAGGAACCTAGTTATCTCCTGAAATTTAATTAAGTAGCCCTCACCGATACCTTACCCACAAAGAACACAGAATCCACTGAAGTAAACCGTAGTAGGAAGCAGGTTTGGGGCCCATTACGGCTGCCAAGAGAGGATGTGAAGAGAGGTGAAGGAGCCAAAAAAACTCTGCCAGGGGAAATGCTTTCCCAGGAAGGGGTATAATGAAAAGGTGCCAACCTAAGTGGAGTTATTTATAGTCACACAACAAAGGGATGACTTCAATGGTACCCCTGAGCTGGGAGAAAGGCATTTCACAGACATTCAAAAGATCAAGGGACTGTGTCGAACAGTTTGCCTGAAAAACGACATGGCCCTCATCCGACAACAAGAGAACGCCTGCCTGGCCCAGTTACCCTTGAGAAAATACAACTAACATTCTGAGGAGAAAAAAGAAAAGTGGAGATTCAGAGAAAGAAAACCTGAAGAATGAATGATATATAAAATTACAGAAGTATCTTTAAACAAGTTCTTATTTGTTCAGGACTCAGAGGAGTCTTACCGGAGGCATGAAATGTAGGCTCAAGAGTAGATTTGAGAGTTTCTTCTTAATCTCTTTGGGAAGAGGGGGATCAAATAAATTCCCCATCTAGATCCAGTCACATACTGTGGGGAAATGATGATTTGCTCCCAGGGTTTCCTGGCACCTGACCAGTCTGACCCGGACACAGGAAGGCTATTTTGGAACGAGGGAACCCTTGACCCCAGAGGACACCTCTAGCTTCAGCTTTGGCACCAAGCTCTGTGGGGCCTGCTGCTTTAGTGCTCATTTCAGGCCAACTCTGAGCCAGGACTAAATCTCAGAATTTCGGCTAATAAGAATGTAATCTCTGCAGCATGGCCTTTATTCCCACCTGAGCCTCCAAGGAACTTCTCTGGCTTCCCAGGAAACATTCATTATTTTTATTTATTTCTTTTTTTCTTTTTAATTTATTTGAGAGAAAGAGAGAGAGAGAGAATGTGCGCACGTGAGGCGGGGTAGGAGCAGAAGGCGAGGGACAAGCAGACTCCACGCTGAGTGTGGAGCCCGACCCCGAAGAGGTCATGACCTGAGCTGAAATCAAGAGCTGGACGCTTCACTGACGGAGCCACCCAGGCGCCCCAAGAAAACATTTTTTAAAAAGTCTGTTAAGATACACTTTTTCCTGACGCTGCCCACGCAACATGGCTCAATCCTCTTAATTCTACAGCTCAAAGGCTTCAGCTTAAGTAGGGAAAGCTGAGAAAAAGGAAGAAATTCCCAAACATCTAAGAGAGGGAGAAAAACCCAGGGGCACCCAGGGGTAAGACTCCAGCTGAAAAAAGTTGCTGAATATACTTAAGACTTCCGATTTCATCTGGGGCTTAGATTTCAAATCCAATGAAAACGGTCACAGTTGTTTACACATAAGCACAAGACCTCCACATGGAAAGGGCCTCGTTCCCTGAGCTTCATGCCTTCCCAAATCTGCGAAGGGGAACAGTAATTTCTCCCTCAGAAACGCTGGGAAGATTAATGGGCTTGGGAATATTAGGAAGCACCGCAGACAGAGCATAATGCTTAGACTCTAGGAAGAACTGTTGAAAGCCCTTCACCCCGAGCACTCCTGTCCACTCACTGCAGACCTCGGCTTACTCCCACAGCTCAGACATAAGCACAACAGGAATTCCAAGAACCGTACAGAAACAGGGACGCGTGTAACTACACACATACTCAGAAGAGCTGGAAGAAGAGATCCGAACTTACATAACATTTAATCAACATCCTTCACATGAAAAAGGGTTCTTACAAATCAATACTAAAAAAGACCCAAGAGAAGAGGGGGCAAAGGAGATCAACAGGCAGTTTGCATAACGAATATAAATGGCCAATAAAAACACAAAAAGCTGCTCAACTTCACTAGAAATTGGGGATAAACAGATTAAGAGGACATTGCACTTGCATCCACTATTTCAGGGGGAACAATCCACCTGAGGAAAAGTCGGGGAAGCTAGTCTAAGTGTCGGTACCCAATGCAAAGGGTCCTGAAGCACTCTGCTTGGCTCCCACCTGCTCAGCCTTAGGAAGAAGGGGTGGATACCCTGCCCAGGTGTAAGAACTCCTGACCAATTTTTCAACTGCTGCATTCCTTTTTTTTTTTTAAGATTTTATTTATTTATCTGACAAAGATAGAGACAGCCAGCGAGAGAGGGAACACAAGCAGGGGGAGTGGGAGAGGAAGAAGCAGGCTCATAGCAGAGGGGCCTGATGTGGGGCTCGATCCCATAACGCCGGGATCATGCCCTGAGCCGAAGGCAGACGCTTAACCGTTGTGCCACCCAGGCACCCCTCAACTGCTGCATTCTTAAACGTGAATAGGCCACCAAGAAAACACCAACTATGGGTGGAAAGTCTGGAGCATGGAAAAAAGTCAGGTCAAGGTAAACAGGCAGAAAAATGAACATTTCAGAGAACAAGAGAAAATGTACAAGAATGGTCCTTATCTTCTAGAGAATCCTAGGGAAATGGGGACTCCTGTGGATGAAATGATAGCACTACTGGGATCCGCTTCAAATTAACCTGACAGTGCTAGGGGTGGGGAGGAAACGTGTGGGGTCAGAGATGGAAACGTTGGCTTTATGCTGATAACTGTTAAACCTAATGGTGGAATACCCGGGAGAATTCTATTATTCTACTTGTCGAACTTTGAGATTTTTCATTATACAAAAGCATGGGGGTGGAGGACGTGGGATACTATGAAAAAGGGAAGTATGGAGGAAGGAAGAGTCCGTTCTCAAACAGAAAAGCTGTGGAAGGGACCCCCAGGCACTCTTTACGGTGGGAGAGCATATGCAGCAGAGACGGACAAGGTCCTTGAGGCCTTCAGAGCTGCAGGTCTCCACCTGCCCAAGTCCTGGCTGTTCAGCAACTCCGATTCTGCGAGCTCCCCCAAATCCCTTCAAGCAAATCTCTTTTTTAGCTGATGCTAGCTGAAGACAGGTTTCTGTCACTGGCAGGGACGAGCGTCCTGACAGCCAATATGAGAGCCAGCCTGGAGGATATGGTTTCAAAGAGGCTGGTCTAGCATTTCAGCTATTTTACACTTGATCCAACCAACATTTACTGACTGCCAGTCATGTGCTGGGCATGGTTTCAGATGCTAGAAAATACAAAGACAAAAAAAGACACGGTCTCTGATCTCAAAAAATGTAGTCTGTTTTGACCAGGAGCTTCGAGAACATAACTGAGAGAACACGCATTCCACCAGAAGGATCAACATCTTAGAAGACAAGATGAAGGGGCGCCTGGGTGGCACAGCGGTTAAGCGTCTGCCTTCAGCTCAGGGCGTGATCCCAGCGTTATGGGATTGAGCCCCACATCAGGCTCCTCTGCTGGGAGCCTGCTTCTTCCTCTCCCACTCCCCCTGCTTGTGTTCCCTCTCTCGCTGGCTGTCTCTATCTCTGTCGAATAAATAAATTAAAAAATCTTTAAAAAAAAAAAAAAGAAGACAAGATGAAGACAGATCACTAGAATTTAACATCTCGGAAAATAACAAATCTTGTCAAAATACATTGTCAAAAGAATCTGAAAACTTGGACTTTTTAAAAGTGACTGACTAGTCACGAGTCCAACAGAAAAAGAGCGTAGCGGAGAGAACACCAAAGACCCGGAAGCCAAAATAAGTTACAATGTCAAAAGCAGTGGGAGGAGAATAATAATGGCTATTTTAGACCCAAACACAGTCACTGCTAATTTGACAAAACACCCAAGACAGAGGAATATCTGGGAAACCATCTAAAAACTCATCAGGTCCAAAACGCCTTCAAGACCGAGAAAGCTGGGGGCAGGGGGTAGAGTAGCCGCTGTGCTGGATTTTCCCAGATCTGTCTCCAGGACGGCCCCTGGAAGAAGTGGGTCTTCGCTAAATGGCAGGACATGCCAGATGACGGTCTAAAATGTCTGGTGAAGAGCCAGCAAACCTCCCTTCCTGCTGCGCGTGAACGGCCCCCAAACAGGAGAAGTCCTCTGGCTCACGGCTCAGTTCAGAAGACCTACAAATACTCCAATGTCCCCGAAAGACTTGAAGCCCAGGGTCACAGGGTCAGAGTCCATGATAAAGGCAACACCGACTTCTGATACCGACCGGTTGTTTTTGACAGGGCCGAAAACAGCAGTTTTTGGATCACTTGTGAAAATGTCTGGGATGAATAGGCCTTTTCCCTGCCGCCTTCTCTCAAACCTCTTTTGTAGAGATGTAGGTAGCAAGAAAGGGCAGATTCATTACCACGAGCCCATTCGGCAGCTGTTTTCTTGTTGCTCTTTGTTTAACTTCTCTCAAGAGAGCAGAGTTATCGACCCAGCTAAGCAGGTGTTTAAGGCAGGTGATTTTGTTTCCATTAATTTTCTTAAGTAATAGTAAACCAGACTAGAGGGAGTCCGCTCATGAACTCCCGGGGAAACCTTAGCCCTGTGCCTGCTAGACCACGGGGCGTCTGCTGCAGCAGGAAGGCGAGGTCCTGATCCCCGGTGGTTCTCACACCTTCCAATCTCTCGTACTAACAGTAAGCAGAACTTAAGAGTCCCGGCCCACCGCTGCCCCTTGACATCTTGGATTTTGTCTTCGTTAACAGTGTGTTAGTTGTAAAGTGACGTTGGAAGCTTTCAAGAAAAACCAGATTAAGAAAGGCATTCCTCTTCATTTCAAAGCCCAGATAAACCATCACATTAATGACTCTACTCACAGCCTCATGTTCCAAGGGCCTGTGAGGGAAACATTAACATACAACATGGAAAAAAATTTTAATTTTAAAGCCTAAGACCTCCTAAACCTATAAATTTAACCTCCAGCTCCGGGTAACTTTCCAATCTTCTCCACGATCATCTTCATGGGAAGGCCCATGGTATGTGCACACCACGTGGTCACTGTGCTGTGAGCTTCCGCAAGGAACATTCTACTCCCATCTATACTCAGTTGCAGACAGCCAATACTCCCTGGTGGACTGAGGAGAACAGCAAGCCTTCCACATAGTGGACAAAACCCTGAAGCCTTTTATGCTTCGGCCCTTTGATTACCTTCAGTTCTCTCCTACTGTAGAGCCGTTATCGTAAGGGGCAAACATTCGGAGACACATCTCTTTCTCTTTATCTGTGTAGTCCCTGTAATAGCTGGAGACAGAAACACACACTAGTTAGACAAAGTCTGTCTTTGCAGGAGGTGACATCTGGTGGCCGGAATACCGCACTCAGGTCCAGAAATACTGAAAATTCAGCAGGTCCTGAAGTGAATCAGGAGGGGACGGAAGCCATGCTGGAGAGATAGGGGACAGTAACAGTAAATCTCTACTTCAGAGGCTGTTCAAGAAGCCCTTGGACAGAAAGCCCACAGTCTGAAAAGACTGCAGCCTTGAAGGCTGGGAGCCACTGTAAGGGCTGTCAGGCTGAGTGTCTTGCCAAGTGGCCTCATACTCCGTGGCCTCTAACTTATCTTGAGACTTCTTTGCTAAAGAATGGTCAGATTACAACATTTCTACATCTAACTTACAAGTACCCTGACAGGATACTTTTATTATTATTTTTGGTACCCCAGGTGGGACTGAAAGGATCCTTATAAGGGGCATCTGGGTGGCTGAGTCATTAAGCATCTGCCTTCAGCTCAGGGCCTGATCCCAGGGTCCTGGGATCGAGCCCTGCATTGGGCTCCCTGCTCCACTGGGAGCCTGCTTCTTCCTCTCCCACTCCCCCTGCTTGTGTTCCCTCTCTCGCTGGCTGTCTCTGTCAAATAAATAGATAAAATCTTAAAAAAAAAAAAAAAAAAAAAAAAACAGAAAAGAGGGACACCTGGCTGGCTCAGCTGGTAGAGCATGCAACTCTGATCTTGGGGCTGTAAGTTCGAGCCCCACACTGGATGTAGAGATTACTTAAAAATAAGATATTTTTAAAAATTAAAAAAAAATTTCAGATAAAAAAAACACAAAGAAATTGCTGGACAGTCCTAAGAGGCCTGAAATGTAACAAATGGATCCAAATATAAGAGGTACACACACCACAGGCTTTTTTTTTTTTTTTAACATCGGAAGCTTTAACCAGCAATCTAGAGTAGATGTTTAATGTCAACAGGAGCAGTACAGAAGGACAAAAAAACACCTAAAAAGACAGTGGATAGATTACGAGGTGCTGGAATTACAGACAGCTATTTCTATGCCAATATAGTCAGTCATTGTAGAAAACTTTGAAAATAACGTCTACAATCACGAAGTGTTGTATCACTGCAACACTGGTACAGCTATTACTCGGCTGACCAGGAAGTCACCCTGTGGGTAGGAGTCAGACCTGAAAGACCCATTGCAGGCCACACGGGATCTGTAAGACACCCTCCTGCGGTCTGTTAAGAACTGTGGTTTTCAGTTGATGGCAAGTAGGGACGAGTAACTGAATAAAAAGTCACTGCCCGACCTGTTTTAGGGTGCTTACTTCGGGGGTAGGAGGTGGGGAACAGGGAAATGGAAAATGATCCAGACTTGTAGTCTGGAGGACTGTCCCACCTCTCCGCTGGAAGCTGTTGGTTTGGTACTTCATAAAGCCAGCCCTAGGGGGCGCTGCCTCCTAACACATGCTGGGCCACAGTCCCAAACAGTCCTTTACCCGGGGGACAGACCCGGAACCCCAGCCACGGCACTTGCCTCTTTCTTTGGTTTGTACTCCTGCAAACAGGTCTCACCTGGCCAGTTTCTTCAGCTCATTATTGATGTCATGATTGAAGGGCTGTTCCTTCTGAGCTCGGACTAGAAAATCTCGGGCCTTCTGATACTCAGTCATGAGAAGACAGGCCTGTCAAAAGACAGTTTTAAAAACATACTTGGTTAGGAAAGACGGCATTTTTCCAGTGCCCAAGTGGAACACCACTGCTATCTTTTCTTGGGCATTCGTTCTCAAGTCCTTGGCCTCCAACACACCTGTCCACACCGGAAGAGGGCCTTAGCATTCTTCCGGTCGATGATCAGAGCTTGTTCTCCGTAGCGTAAGGCCGTAGTAGGTCGTTCCAACTTCAGGTACGTGAAGGACAGGTTAAGGAGGACAAGAAGCTTGGCTGCCTCCACCAGGTGCTGCTCTTCAGGGGCTGCTGATCGTCGGCGGAGAAGCAACAAGGCCTGTGGAGAGGGAAGACAGGTAGTCGAGAGGAAGCACATCACCCTATTATCGAAATCCCGCGGAATCCAGAGAAAACTATTAGAGGTAAAAAAAAATGGGGGCGCCTGGGTGGCACAGCGGTTAAGCATCTGCCTTCAGCTCAGGGTGTGATCCCGGCGTTATGGGGTCGAGCCCCACATCAGGCTCCTGCGCTCGGAGCCTGCTTCTTCCTCTCCCACTCCCCCTGCTTGTGTTCCCTCTCTCGCTGGCTGTCTCTATCTCTGTCGAATAAATAAATAAAATCTTTAAAAAAAAATGAGCTCAACAAGTTGCAGGACACAATATACACATCTGAGTTAGTTGTAGGTCTATACTGCAGCAATGAACAATCTGAAAATGAAGAAAACCACTCCATTTACAACAGCATGAAAAGAAGTCACAATAAATTTAAAGGGCAAGAATTGTATATTCTCAACTCACTGTTAAAGAAATTGAAGGATATGAATAAATGGAAATACATCCCATGTTCAAGGATCAAAGGACTTAATATAGTTAAGGCAATATTCCCCAATTGGTCTACAGGTTCAAAGCAACCACTACCAAAATTTCAACAGCCTTTTCTGCAGAAATGGTCAAGCTGACCTGAAAATTCGCATGCAAATTCAAGGGATGCCAAGTAGCCAAAACAAATTTAAAACAGAAATGGAAGGCTCACACTTCCAGATTTCAGAGCATATTACAAAGCTACAGTAGCAAAGCCAGTGTGGTAATGACATAAGGACACACCTAGGTCAATAGAATAGAACTGACAATGAAGATTGAGTCTTGAGAAACAAACCTATACTTCTGTAGTCAATTGATTTTCAACAAGGGGACCAGCCCCATTCAACAGGGAAAGAGTAGTCTTTTCAAGAAAAGGTGCTGGGACAAGGTTGTGTGGATGTCAACACGCAAAAGAGTGAGGTTGGATTCCTACTTCAAGCTACATACAAAAGTTAGCAAAATGGATCATAGGCCTAAACATAGGAGCTAAACTGCAAGACCCTTAGAAGAAAACAGTAGGTATAAATCTTCAGGACTTTGGAGTAGACAATGGTTTCTTAGCTATTACATGAAAAGCACAAATCACCAAAAGACTAAACTGGACTTCAAAAGTAAAAACTTTTGTGTTTCAAAGGACGTTATCAAGAAAATGAAGAAAAATCACTATAGCCATCACTTACTGGTTTAAGCTGATAAAATAATTAATGGCTTACTGCTGTCATTGTCCATACCTACAGATAATTCTGTGTTTTTAATAAAAAGACTTTCGTACATTCCTGAAAAGAAAAAGAATGTGAAAACACAACTCACAGAATGGGAGAAAATGTTTGTAAATCATATTTTTAAAAAAAGCTAGTATCCAGACAACATAAAGAACTATTATAAGACTAAAAAGACAGAAAATACAATTAAAAATGGGTCAAGAATATGAACTGACATTTCTCCAAAGAAGACATACAAATAGCCAATCAACGCATTAGTTATCAGGAAATTCAAATCAAACTTACGAGATCCCGCTTCACACCCACTAGGATGGCTACAATTTGAAAGATGGAAAATAAGCGTTGGTGAGGGTGTGAAATAATTGGAACCCTCGTGCTGTTGGTGGGAATGTGACATGTTGCAGCCACTATGGAAAACAGTCTGGCAGTATTTCAAAAAGTTAACCATGGGAGTTACTACATGACTCAGCACTTGTGCTCCTAGGTACAAACCCAAGAAAAATGAAAACCTGGGTCTACACAAAATTTTGTACGCCAGTGTAAAAAGCAACATTATTCACAGTGGCCAAAAAGAGGAAACAACCCAAATGTCCACAAGGTGATGAACAAAACATGGTAGGATCCACACACTAGGATCCGCTCAGCCTTAAAATCAATGAAGTCTCGTACATGCTACAACACGGATGAACCTTGAAGACGTTACGCCAAGTAAAAGAAACCAATCACGAAAGGACAAATACTGTAGGATTCCATTTATAGGAGCACTCATGGTAGACAGACGAATTCCTAGAGGCATGAACTAGACTAAAGATTACTGGGACTGGAGGAGGGGGGAGAAGAGACAGTTACTGTTTAATGGGTAAACAATGTTTGGGATGAGGGAAAAGCTCCAGAAACGGGTAGCGGTGATGGTTGCATAACACTGAACGCACTTAATGCCACTGGACTGTATACCTGGAAATAATTAAAATGATAAATTTTAGGTTATGCATATTTTTACCAAAATTAAAAGATAAAAAAATTTTAAGACAGAATGGAGCATGAATACACCTTACAACATGGATGAACCTCGAGGACGTTTTGCCAGCTGACAGAAGCCAGGCACAAAGCATCACACATTTGATCATTCTATTTACCTAAAATATCCAAGAATAGGCAAATCCATAGAAACAGAAAGGAAAACAGGGGCTACCAGGGTATGCTGGGGGAATGGCATGTAACTGCCACCAGGTACAGGTTTTTCTTTTTGAGGTGATGAAAAGGTCTGGAATTAGTATTGATAAATGAATAACCTTACGAATACACGAAAAACCTGTATGTTTTAAAAGTGAATTTTATGGTATGTGAATTCTCTCTCAACCACACAGCAAAGGAAAAAAAGTGATGAAGAGAAGTGTGAGCAGTGTCAACGGGACTCACAGAACTCCATTTGGAAGAACTGGAAAACATGGCAGACAGGATGGTCCCATGGGCAGAAAGCCACAAGGCTTCCTTTGCCTTCCCTTTCATCTCTAAGCCCCGGGCATTTGTCACACAAGTTTCTGTCCCTTGCCCTCACACCTGTTGAACTGCTTTAGGTCCCGCGTCCCCACCCTGAAGCTGTCTCCTAACTCTGGTCCCATTCCTAAACAGAATCATGGGACAATCTGCCACCTGGAAACCGTCTTCTACAGGCCACCTTTATCTGGCTATTCTCATCAGTAAGTGAAAGTGAAGTTAATAAATCACTTTCCCAATTATTCCTGTTTAAAAAATTTTCTAGCTATCTGAAAACATTATGGAGCACAGCTACCAACCAGCCCTGGTTTGCTCACCTTAAGCCTTTCACATGAGTAAGAAACAGTAACAGTGACCTAGTGATAGTTATTGAGTCTAGGACCTACCACCAAACCTAACGCAAATGGACACAGTTTCCAACAGACAGGAAAAAAAAAAAAACACAGAAACCAAAAGAAAAATGAAGATTTTTTTTTTAATCTGAAAAACAGAGAAAAGAAAACTTAATTATAACCAATAGTCTGAAAACGTAAGAGAAGATGATGAATGTGTGAACCAAGAACGGAAAGCTGGGAAAAGTTTTAAAAAAAATGAACCACTACTTAAAAGATGGCAAATAGCGGTGCCTGGGGGGTGCAGTCCATTCAACGCCAGATTCTTGGTTTCAGCCCAGGTTGTAATCCCAGGTTCGTGAGGTGGAGCCCCGCGTCGGGCTCTGCTCAGCTCTGCTCTCTCTCTCTGCCCTTCCCCACCGTGTGCATGCTCTATTTAAAATAAATAAATAAGTCTTAAAAAAAAAAAAAGGATAGATGGCAAATAAAATCAAGGAAAGCTCCAAAACCGTGAAACGACAACAAGAAGATGGACATTGAGGGTAAAAGAAGGAAAGCAGAGCTCAACCCAGGAGGCCTAACAAAGAGTCCCAAAAAAGAGGAGACAGAAACAAGGGCAAATTACCAAGGAAATAACTCAGGAAAGTTTCCCAGAACAGAGAACAAGTTTCCTGAGTGAAACGATACACCTGGGGCTCAATACAACAAATATTAACCCCCCCCACTGTAAAATTCAATAACACCAAAGGAAAAAAAACCCTCAAGTCTTTACAGAGAAAAAAAGAGAAAAGGTCACACAGAAAGGAACAGGAACCTAAATGACATCAGATTTCTTGACAGCAACTGTCAAAGCTAGAATCAAACACTATTCTGCAAAATCTGAGAAATGACCGCATGCTACAATTCTATACTCAGTTATGCCAACTGCTAAGTGTGTGGTAAGTACAAGAGTATTTTTAGAAATGCAAGGATATACTTACTCTATCAACACAAGGGGTGAGTGGAAAAAAGCAACAGGAAGTCCACAAACAGAATCACAGGGCAGCCCAGGACAAGAATTCTGAACCAGAACACCAGAGAGCAGGGCAAAAACACTAGTGAGAGCTAGAGATCCACCTTCCAGAACGACAAGTAAAAGATGTTAAAAACAGGAACTAGGGGCGCCTGGGTGGCACAGCGGTTAAGCGTCTGCCTTCGGCTCAGGGCGTGATCCCGGTGTTCTGGGATCGAGCCCCACATCAGGCTCCTCCGCTATGAGCCTGCTTCTTCCTCTCCCACTCCCCCTGCTTGTGTTCCCTCTCTTGCTGGCTGTCTCTATCTCTGTCGAATAAATAAATAAAATCTTAAAAAAAAAATAAAAAAAAAGTAGAAACAGGAACTAAAGCCTGTCGAGTATCATCTCACAATGCCAGAAAAAGCTGCAGACAGACTTAAAGAGGGCCTGGGAAATAGGACTGATGATGGAAGGACTGAACTGGTCTTTCTTCATTGGAAAGCTTTCCCCCGTGTGAGCAGGCTCTGCCTCAAGAAACCTTACAACATTAACAGTGTCTGTGATTCGAGCGGACTGTGAGCCCAAGCCTGGACCCTTCACGTTTAGGACCTTGCTTCTGTCAGCGTTCCGAAGGACAACACGCTCGTGCGCTCTCCTGTCTCTTAAACATATGCACGAACCAAACGTGGCAGATACCATGAGCCACCTACCCCAAATCCCATCCCCCTCCTCCTCCAGCAGAGCCTTGAGTTCATTCAAAGCAGTGGTATACAAATTAAACTCTATTTCCCAGCTTCCTACACAGTTACTGGGGTCCACTGAATATGGGTCTGGCCAATGATAGAGAAAAGGAATTCAATGGCTAAGAGGGTACTTCTGGAAAGCTCCTAACAGAACACTAGACTCCTCTCCCCTCCCTTCTTCCTGCGCGGGTGACCCTGTGATGCCACAGGTTGAAGGGACCATCTTGGGGTAAAAAAGGATATGTTTAAGGGTAGTGGAGCGGAAAGAAGGAACCTGGATCCCTGAGGGCTTCATGGAACTGACCTACCAGCCTTGGAATGCCTCCCTTCTCACTTGAAAAAAATTTAAATTATGGTTTATTTTCATTAATTAATTAATTTTAGACAGAACAAGAGCTTGAGAGCAGGGGAGGGGCCGAGGGAGAAAATCTTAAGCAGGCTGCACGCCCCACGCACAGCCCGATGCAGGGCTCGATCTCAACACCTTGAGGATCATGACCTGAGCCGACATCAAGAGTGGGACGCTTAACCGACTGAGCCACCCAGGCGCCCCTAAACCTGGTTTAAAGTGCAGGTTTTCAAGATTCTGTTGCTTGCAGCTGAATGCAAATCCTGAATGAATGCGGCTCACTTCACAAATGAGACAAAGTCAGAATGCTCCTAGACTCTAAACTCTGTCCTGTTTGCCTCTAGAACCTCGGGCAGAGTTTGGCATACAGAAAACGTTCATATTTGTTGAGTGAGTTATAAAGCAAACAGCGAATTCCTGTCAGCATAACCTACGCAAGGAGCCAAACCACACTCCGAAGCCTGGTGAGAACGGAGTCACCTCAGAGCTAGAAAAATCTCCACTGTTAGAGAGACAGGAAATGAAGATGGCAAACGGGATGGAAAATCAGTTGGTGGAGGACCTCATCCTGGAATGAGAACTTTTAAAGACTTTTTACTGAAACACACACACACACACACACACACACACACACACACACGCATACACGTAATTACAAAAACAAGTGAACAGTTCAACCAACTCTGACAATCTGAACACACCCACGTAACCACATCCAGGCACAAACACAGAACACGAACACAATTCCCGTGTCCGCTCTCCTGGTCATTATTCCCGGCAGGAAGAGTTTTTTATGAGGTTTTTCTTCAGGACTGCATGTGAAGAACAGGGACAAACGAGAACTTTCAAAAAATAAAAATAAATAAGGAGTAGGGTCTAAATGTATACTTCTAAAGCATCCTTACCCGCTTATATCTCACTTTGGCATCATAGAAACGATTTTGGCGGAAAAGGTAGTTGCCAAACTCCCGTTCAGTAGCTGCCACTTTTAGGACCTTCTGAAGTGGAAACTGATCTTGTTGCTCCTGAGGACCAAAGACAAGGACACCCAGCAGGGAAAGTGAAAGCCACAATACGCGGCGCGAGTACCTTACAGACGCTAGCTCTTCTCCTTCAGGTCGTGCGCTTTTGTTGGGTGCTGCATGTGTGCCAAGCACTGGGCTTGGTGCCCCTGCAGAGCTCATCTCTGTGGCTCCCAACAAAAGCCAAGGGTATTACGACTCCCATTTTATACACTAGAGCCAAAAAGTGGTCTGTTCCTTTAGTCCTCCCAGAGAGGCTCCCTCAAAAAACACTGTCTCGTGGAAGTAGAAACTGACGGAACTTGGCAAGCACGGAAAGCGGGTCTCACAACAACCATTTATCCAACAAACATTTGACAGGTCTTCATCTGCCCGGGGCCCTACTGGGCTTCCTGGCCACAATGCTGTACCCTGGATACATGTCAATCACCCACAGAGCCTCTTTTCAAAACCCAGTGTCCTGGTCTCATCCCCGCCTAGAGATTCTCGATCAGTACCCCACAGGGGGGCCGCAGGCGTTTGCAAGAATCTCTGCTTTGTGGAAAGGTGAGAAAAAGGTAAGGGCCCTCACTTGAGGCAACGACAGTTTAGCTGGGGAGACATCATATCCAGATATAAACCTAGGTGGACATCTAAGGCCACATATACCGTCCACGTGGGTGGGACAGCATAACTGAGAGTGTGTATGGCGGCCGAAGAGATTATAAGCCCTAGTTCTGTGCGGTGGGTTAAGTAAAAGGCTATAAAGAAAAGCCAATGTTTAAATTATGAGAGCAGAGGCCATGTGCCCCCATTTGCCTGGGGCTTTTCCAGTCTACACCCGATGTCCCGGTATCTCATCCAGTTAATAATCTCTTTTGCTCTCAAGTATTTTAGGTTGAACAATAAAACATATGTTCACCCTGGTCGACCCCTACCAATGCTTGCTAGAAACCAGACTTAATGTTGAGAAGCAAATGGTCACGGTCTTACAGGGAGAACTAGGCAAGGCGTGACTAAAAGATCACCACAAACTGCTGGTCCAGAACAAACCCGAGGTTGGGCCTTGGCCTGGAACATCTGCCCATACACAAGAGCCATTACTAAGACGGACATGTACCAGGAAGTAGGGGAACCCCTCCACCGCTGCCCCCACCACCACACGGGAGCCTCGGGGTGGAATGTGGGGCAGAGGATCACCATCAGAGAAGGGTAATTACCAAAAACACAAACCCATTCTCTCTATACACTATGGACATCTGTGCTCCAGAACTTACAGCTGAAAAGGCACAGAACTTGTCTGACTCCGCAGAGTCCAGGAAGTCAAGCAGTTCGATCTCAAACAGGACAGTGGTGTTTGGGGGGATCAAGGGAGGGCAGCCCAGCGTTCCATAGGCATAGGTTGGTTTGAACAGAAACCTGGCCAGCTCTCCTCTCCGCATGCTCAGAAGGCCCAACTCCATGCCCCAGAGTGTAATATCTGGAAGAAGAGACAAAGAATTTGAAGTTTGCCCCACATCCTCATCCAACGTTCTCAATTTCTTCCCCCTTGAAGTCCAAATCTTTCCACATCACACCCCAAGCCTTCTGCACTACGCTCCCAACTCACTTTTCAGTTTGTTTCCCACTACCACCACCATTCCCAAACTCCCAACTTCTATGGGCTCTGCGGCAATCCAGCCTCTCTACCACTGTTCATGCAGTTCCTTCTTCCTGCAAGGACGTTCCTGCTTCCTCACCCTAGGCCCAGCTTCTATCCTGATTGAAATCTTACTCAAACTTCAAGGCTCATTTTAAATACCCCCCCTCCATAAAGCCTTTCCTGATCTTCCTGGCTGGAATCAATTGTGCCTTCATCAAGCACTCCCACAACACTACTTACGCTCCCAGGACCTCGTCCGATTTTGTGAATGCGCGCAATCCCCTCCACCACACTCGCTGAGATGTTCTTATCGTTTGAGAACATCTTCTCTTTTCACCATGTGTTATGGATACTAAGCCCCCGATAAACATTGTTAACAAATGATCATGCCCCATAATTCTCAGGATGCAAAGGTAACCTGGCCAGGTAAGCCACCTCCCCAATATCTAGGCCTCAGCAGGAAATGTGGACGAGAACAGGGCTGGTTTAGCAAAACCCAGCCTCAGAAAAACCAGCTCAAAGACTCCGTGCTCTGAAAGCTTTCCCAAAGAATCCCTGCTTTTCCAGCTGCTCATCTCGACTTACCCTCTCCCAGTTTCATCAGCCGGGGAGTTTTCCTAAAGCAGTTGGAAGCAAAAGGCTTGTCCATATGCTCCAGATATCCAGAATATTTTACTAGGACAGAAAAAACGGCACAAGGAAAATAGACCAAGAATGTGCACACCTCCATATCAACTCACTGTTACCAAAAAAAAAAAAACAACAACCCAAAAACAAAAAACAAACAAAAAAAAACAACCCCAAAACAAAAACGATGGAATTCGATGCGTTCAAACCTTCTCCCACCCTGAGTGATAGGAAAAATCTTTGCTCAACCTTTGGACGCCTGCCCTTTGGCTGTTTCAAGAGCTTGGCTGGTGAGCCTCAATGTGCCTTGTTCATAGTGGACTCACGCAAAGGGGACATGGGTTCCTTCACTTTCCCTTAAGAATGCGAATTGTAACCAAACAAGCAAGTTCTACTTTTTGTTTAAAACATAACTTCCCTCCCCACCTCCCAAGGTAAGATGCAGAACCCGCTTATGGACCGGTACTTTCGCATCACCAGCTGGGAGGCAGACGGTACCTAGCACGGCAGCATCCGGGGTCACCAGCTCCCCTGCACCCTCTCGGATGACGTCCTTCAGCACGCCCCGGTCCCCGGAAATGTCCAGCATCCTCCGACTTAACCTCTGGTAGGGAGACTTGAGGGGGAAAGACACAAGACCTCAGAGCCCCCCGCTGGCACCCTGACCCCGGCACCCCACGTCCGTGACTCCGCAGCGCGCAGTCTCTCACCTGGCCGGAAGCGTTGTCCCCTTGCAGGACTCTTGGCCTCCATGCGCTCACCTCTATCGTCACGTGGCCTAGCCCGCAGCACGAGCCCTCAACCCCCTCCCTCTCCCTCTGGCGATGGCCGGGCCACCCCTTTATATCTAGCCTTCCCCTCCCAACAGCGGAGCTCGGCTCAGGGGCCTCGAGGAGGCCCTGATCGCCTGGTGACAACCGCCACCAACCGCCCTGGGGCCTAGGGACGCGCGCCTGAGCACGTGGCCGGGACTCACTGCTCTTGATGGGGCACGTGACGGGATGCGCGGCACGTAATAGGGCACGCGGCGCGGACGCGCTGAGCGTGACGGGGCGCAGGAAGGAGACGCGGGGTGGGGGTGGGGGTGGTGTGTGTGTGTGTGTGTGTGTGTGTGTGTGTGTCCGGCACGTGAAGGAGAAGCACCGCGCTTGACGGGGCACGTGACGGGGACGTGCTGAGTGCGATGGGCGCGGAGCATGATGGGAGATGCGGCGGCCCCGGCGGCGGCGGCGCATGATGGGCCTCGTGGCGGGCTGTGCCGCAGCACCCGGCCGGGGAGGCATGGGTCGTGAGGAGGTAGGTGGAGGGGACGGCGGCGTGAGGCACGGTGGGGAATGCGAAGGGTTCTCCTGTGGCACGATGGGGCTCATGGGGGCACTGTGGGTGAATGAGAAGGGGCGCATGGCTCGGGTGCGCTGAGTGACAAGACGCGTGACAAGGCAGGGACAGCGATAAGGGGCGCTCGACGGGGACTGCTGTGCGAGAGGGAGCACCTGGTCGGGACGTGTGCCACGCACGGCGCGGGACATGGGCCACCCGGGTGGTCTGGTGGGGGACCTGGGGCGGGAGCGCGCAGGGGAGGATGAGCTTCCAGAAACGGTCTGCTGCTGGAAGCTGTCAGGCCCCACAGAAGCGGGTTATCTCCACCTTTTCCCCGTTTCCTCGACCTCCTCTTTGTACCGGGGACATTGAGGCGCAGACAGGCCTTTAAAGGCCAAATGCCCAGATCGTGAGAAAACAAGGCGACGTTGCTCATATTTCCCGTCGCGAATCCACAAAATCCCGACCTGCTCCTTGGGTGTTAGAGGATTGCAGGGCTCTTGTCTCACGGAGCGCAACAGTGAATCTCGTGGATACGCAAGGGTTGAAGCGAAGTGAGAGTTTATTACGTGAAGGCGAGAGCAGAAAGGAAAGAAGTAGTTCTCTAGAGTGAGAGGGGTCCCGAATGGGTTGCCACTGAGGGCTTTTTTAGTGGCAGGCTTTTATGGTGGACTGGGAAGCTTGTGGCCTTGAGTTCTTGGTTTGAGCACGGCCTCTTGATGACACCCTTAATGACTTAATTCTTTGAGGTTTGGCCATTTTCTGTGATTACACTGTAGCCGCCAAAGAAAAATATTCCCTAACACTTAGGGCCAGGTGGTCTGTTTCCTTATCTCTTGTTCACTCTGGCTTAGTGCTTCTGCCTGCCAGGAATGGTTTCAGAGCCCTGCCAGGGACCCCCTACGTCTCCTTGCCCCTCTTATTCATGGGGGTGCAAAGCAAGGATGGCTCTGATCCCACCCCCTTCTTGGCTTGTTCCCTGGGTCCTTCCCCTCTTGCCTACTCCAGGACTGAGAGGTCGCCCCTCTCTCCTGCACCAGTCTTGCCTTGACTACTGGCTCGTTTCTGCAGCTTAGGTATGTTCTAAAATGTCCCACCTTAAACAAGCCCTCCTTTGTCCCATCTCCTGCAGGTGGCCCCATTTCCTTCTCTTTATAGAAAAACTTGTCACAAGAGTTGCTTTGAAGGCTTTCTCAACGATTTTATGTCCATCCTTCATTTTCTCTTTAACCCACTTAGGTACCACTTGTCCCTGCTCCGAGTCACCAACACTGCACTGAATGCCATAATCCATAAGATGCCTCTTTGTCCTCAGATTACTGGACTCTTGTCAGCGTTTGATGAAGCTGACCTCTCCTTGAAAGCTTTTTTTCTTTTCTGTATTAGTTTCCTTTCATCGTCACAGTCGATTCCCAAAAAACTAGCCGTTGAGAGCGATAAGTATTTTATGATCTCACTTATTTATCATCAGTTCTGTAGGTTAGAAATCTGACACCAGGGGCGCCTGGGTAGCACAGTCGTTAGGCGGCTGCCTTCGGCTCAGGGCGTGATCCTGGCGTTCCAGGATCGAGTCCTACATCGGGCTCCTCCGCTGGGAGCCTGCTTCTTCCTCTCCCACTCCCCCTGCTTGTGTTCCCTCTCTCGCTGGCTGTCTCTCTCTGTCAAAATAAATAAATAAAATCTTAAAAAAAAAAAATCTGACACCAGTCTCACTGGACTAAAATCAAGGCCTCAGTCTTAATAGAGGCACTGGGGAAGAACCTGAAGCCCATTCATGTTGATAAATCCAGATCCTTGGAGCTCTGTACCTGAGCTCTGTACCCCACATCCTTGGCGGTTGTCAGCCAGAGGCCACATTTAGCTCTTAGAGGCCCTCTCTCCTGTCCTTGCTCCTGGGCTCCCTGTAGGTCAGAGTTCGCAACAGCATACTGAATCTTCTCATGCTTTGAATCCTCTTTCTTTTCTACTGCATGCTTTCCTGACTTTTGCCCGGGAAAGTTCTCTCCTGTTTCTTTTTAATTTTTTTTAATTTATTTTTTAAACAACTTTTTTTTAAAGATTTTATTTATTTATTTGACAGAGACAGCCAGCCAGTGAGAGAGGGAACACAGCAGGGGAGTGGGAGAGGAAGAAGCAGGCTCCTAGCGGAGGAGCCTGATGCAGGGCTCGATCCCAGAATGCCGGGATCACGCCCTGCTTAACGACTGAGCCACCCAGGCGCCCCTAATTTTTTTTATTTAAAAAAGATTTATTTATTTTTAGAGAAAGAGTGTGAGAGGGAGGGACAGAGGGAGAGCGAGAATCCTCAAGCAACTCCCTGCTGAGCACAGAGCCCGATGCAGGGCTCAATCTCAGGACCCCGAGATCATGACCTGAGCTGAAATGAGGAGTTGGACGCTTAACCAACTGAGCCATCCAGTTCCCTACCGCTAAGGGGTCCCAAAAGTTTCCTACTAGTAAGGGGTCATATGGATCTGTTTCCTGGTGATTGTACTCTCTGATTTTCCTCCTACTTTACCAGCTGTATCTTTGCAATCATGCTCTTCTTCCTGATCTCTCTACAGTAGCAACCTCAGGGCTCTGTTCTTGGATGCTTGCCCTTCTCTGTTCTTAATCCCAGAGAGATCCTAGCCATTCCCACAAGTTTAAATATGTGATGTACTTAAACAGGTGGGATATATCTGACTAGCCTAGAGCCTCCCCTGAGCACCAGAGCTCCGGGCTCCTGTGCCCAATTGCCTTTTTCGGTGGTTCTCAAAGTGTAGTTCCCAGACCAGCAGCAGTGTTGTCTGGAAACTTAAAAATGCAAATTCTTGAGCCCATCCCTGTGCTCCTGAATCAGAAACTTGGGCCGGAGGCCAGAAGTTTGGGTTTTCACAAGCACTCCAGGTGATTCTGTTTGCTGAAGTCTGCAGAACACTGCTGCTCAGTTGCTCCACCGGGATTTCCTCAGGTGTCTGACTCTAGATTTTCCCACCTACTGTTTCACCTTGATCTTTTCTGTATCAGGCTTCACTGTCTACCCACCCAGGTGCTGAAGCTACTATGTATCTACACAGTGGCCAGAGTGGTCTTTTAAAAATACAAGTCAGACGATGTTTCCTTGCCTTAAAATCTTCCAGTAGCTCCCACTGCCCTTGAAATTGTTGTTAGAATTTTAATTTAAGTAGGCTCCACGCGGGGCCCTAACACAGGGCTCAAATTCACGACCCTGAGATCAAGACCTGAGCTGAGATCAAGAGTCAGATGCTTAACTAACTAAGCCGCCCAGGCGCTCCTGCCCTTAAAATTAAATTTAAACCTTTGCCCACTTCTGCAGGGCCCTCTTTGGCAACCCCTCTGACCTCCTCTGCGGCATTTGTTCCCTCTTACTACACTCCAGCTACTCAGGCCTCCTTTCTAGGGTAGCTCATACGTACCGAACTCTTTCTAGCCTCGGAGGCTTTGCATTTGCTGCCTGTTGCCTGGTCTGTCCTCCTGTAGTCTTCTGGGTAGCTGGCATCTTTGTATCCTTCAAGCCTCAGCCCAACCATCCATCCTCAAAGACACTGCCCTGCCCCTTTCTAATGTGTCTCTCAAACAAACCATTACCTTCTGCCCTTTTTGTTCACTGCACCATTTACTTCTTCTTTAGCATTTAATGCTATGATGTTGTCTTAGTTTTGATTCTATCCCACCCTTACTACCGTTATATTACAAGTTCTGAAAGGACAGAAATCTCATTGGTCTTGTTCTCTGATGTCTTCCTAATGCTCAGCTTGATGCTTGATACTAGCAGGTGCTCAATAAATATTTATTAAATTAACAAATCAGCTTTCTCCATGCTTGTACCCGACCTTGGTCTTGCTCGTCGTGGAGTAGAGACTGCCCCCACTGGCAGACAGAATGCTTGGCCTATGCGGGTTGGATCCAGCTGGTCTAAAGCTCTTGCTTCTTTCTTGCTTCCTTCGTTCGTTTGTTCCTTCCTCCCTTTTTAACCATCTAAACATTTTTTTTTAGATTTTATTTTTCCTTCATTTAAGAGAGAGAGCTTGAGCAGGGGGGAGGAGCACATGTCGAGGAAGAAGCAGGCTCCCTGCTGGGCCCAACATGGGGCTCAATCCCAAGACCCTGGGATCGTGACCTGAGCTGAAGACAGATGCTTAACCAGCTGAGCCACCAGGTGCTCCTCTTTCTTTCCTTTTTTTTTTTTTTTTTGGATCGATTTATTGAGACGGCTGGGTGACTCAGTCACTTAAGCATCTGGCTTCAGCTCAGGTCATGATCCCAGGGTCCAGAGATTGAGTTCTGCTTCAGGCTCCTTGCTCAGGGGGAGGCTGATTCTTCCTCTGCCTGCTGCTCCCCCCGCTTGTGCGTGCGTGAGTGCTCTCTCTCTGACAAAAAAATAAATAAAATCTTTAAAATAAAATTGATTTATTTTTAGAGAGAGTGCATGCGAGTGTGGAGAGGGGCATAGGGAGAGAATCCCCAAGCAGACTCCCTGCTGAGCATGAGCCCAACACAGGGCTTGATCCCAGGACCCATGAGATCATGATCTGCCCCAAAACCAAGAATCAGAGGCTTAACCGACTGAGCCACCTAGGCACCCTTGGAGCTCTTGTTTCATAACACTCTGAGAGACCCTCTCCCACATTTTACAATCAATAATTTCTTACCACACCCCCATGATTTGTGTAGTATGTTAAGCCTATAGTATTTGATTATATTAAGAAATGTCATTGAACTTCTAAATCTTTGAAAGACTTTATACAAAAAGTTCATAATTCAATAATATTGAGTAAAGGAAGTGACACAGAAGAGCACATACTAGGTAATTCTGTTTATTTGAAATTCAAAACCAGGCTATGTTAATCTATGATGATAAGAGTCAGGTTAGTAGCTATCCTTGTTAGGGGGTTCTGACTGGGGAGCACATAGAGTGCCTTCTGGGTGCTGGAAATCTTCTGTATGTTGATGTTGAGAAGAAGTATACAGATGTAATGTGTACATCAAGCATCTAGTTAAGATTTGTGCCCTTTATAGAACTCCTATCTCAAAAAATTATATAAATATAACCTTCAAAAATAGAGTCAGAAAGATCGTGTCGAAGCATGAGTCCACTCCTGTTTGGGGTCTGTAAGGTGTGGCTGGGGCCCACTCAGTCTCCCCCCTTACCCAAAGCATGGCCAAGGTGAGCACCTGCATGTTGGAATTATCAAAGTTGCTGGCCAAAAGGAGGCTGCCTCCCCAGTCCCGTGATGTGGCCCAGTTTCCACCTGATTCTGGGTGACCTTGAGGACACAGTGGTGTTGCTGGGAAAGAGGAGGAGGAAAGGGGCAGAGCCTAAGGGTGGAGCAGGCCCTCAGCTGTAGTCCCCACGTCTCTTAGTGCCTCTGCCCCATCCTGGGGAGAAGAGACTGAGCAGATCTGGTGGACATCTCCACGGATTCTGAGAAAGCAGGTAGTTCATTGTGGGGGCTCTCCCTAGGTCTGCTGCCAACTTCTACCTTGGTGCTTCTCTTCTCTCAGTGCCAGTCAGCTTTCGCAGGGTCTCAGGCTCCCTGGAACGGGGTGGTTAGGACAGCAGTCTCTGCTTTAGAATGACCTGGAGGGTGTTTGTTGTAAATGTAGATTTCTGGGGCTCACTGAAAATGTGTGAAGGGGTGACTCAGGAATCTTTTTTAACTGTGCTTCCAACAGTTGCTCACCAGTTTGAGAACTGATCTAGAACGTAGAAAGGACCTTGCTTGTTTTTGCTGTCCATTTCTGGGTCCATGCAGCTGGAGGGCACATCGTTGGTGTCACTCCAAATGACCTTGCCGATGTCCCTTTTTGTGTTTACCTCCAAATCTGAGTGAAAAATGTAGAATCCTCTATTTTCAAGTGAGTTTCCCCGAATTAAGCTCTTTGTTTTAAAGACAAAGCAGGCCCAAGGTCATAGGGGTTGGGAGTGGAGCCTCTAAGGCACTCTTATTTCCAGTGGCACTTGCTAGGGGCTGGGACCCCAGGGGATGGAAGAAGCAGGCTTGAGAAAGCTGCCCTCTCTTCTAGCCAGGCACCGTGGATGGCGTGGCAGGTGAGCGTGCCTGAGCTGGAGGACCGCCTTCAGTGCCCCATCTGCCTGGAGGTCTTCAAGGAGCCCATGATGCTGCAGTGTGGCCACTCCTACTGCAAGGGCTGCCTGGTGTCCCTGTCCCGCCACCTAGACTCAGAGCTCCGCTGCCCAGTGTGCCGACAGGAGGTGGATAGCAGCAGCTCCCCACCCAACGTCTCCCTGGCACGGGTGATTGAAGCCCTACAGTTCCCTGGGGACCCAGAGCCCAAGGTCTGTGAGCACCACCGGAACCCACTCAGCCTCTTCTGTGAGAGGGATCAGGAGCTCATCTGTGGTCTCTGTGGCCTGCTGGGCTCCCACCAGCACCACCGCATCACGCCTGTCTCCACTGTCTACAGCCGCATGAAGGTGGGCAGTGAGGCTGCTGGGGGGTGGGGTGGTGTGGGGACACACTGAGCCCAGCTCTTAACCTCTCTGGCACCATTGCCAGGCACAGAAGGGTCTGAGGCCAGGAAGCCAGTTCTCTCTAGTCCTGTCCTGGAGCAGAACTCCTAGAGCATGCGTCCATCCATCATGTTCTGAGCAGTCGCTCTGGTCTCCAGGTGCTGGGGACTATGACCTGCATGGTGGAGAGCCCCTTGTCAAATACTAGCCCCTTCCCCTGCTCAGTTTTTCCTTGTAGCTCTCGTTCATATTTTGAGTGATCCCCAGATGACGCATGAGAGCAAGCACTTTGTTTTGTCTCCTCAGGCATTTTCATGCCTGGAGCCGTGCCTGGTGTGTAGTAAAAGCTCAAAGCCTATTTGCAGAAACTGGATTCCTGTCCTCGTGGACTTTCGCCTCAGCTCTAGCAGGGCATCATTTAAGGTGAACAACGATGATGATACAATCTTAGGTGAATACGTTGATCTAAGATCTACGAAGGAGGTGGGGTTATCATCATACTTTACAAATGAGGAACCAGACTCAGAGAAGGTAAGGGGCTTACCCAAGGTCATACAGCTTGTCAGTGGCAGCGTGAGGACTCAAACTGTGGCCAGTTTTCTCTCCATTGCCAACAGATCGAAGAAGGGCAGGAAGGATTCTTGGAAGTGAATTGCTGTAGGGTACCTGACATAGTGTTTGGGAGGGAGGGAGAGTAAAGGTAAAGAATGACAGAATACAGGTGGTAGGGGCGGGAAGAGGGAAGAGCATCAAGATCTGAAGGCAGAGTTCCAGGGATTTCCTAGCTGAGTGCCCTGGGCAGCATTTCTTTGCTTCTTCAATCCTGGAAGACAAGTATGAAACATGCACAGGGCAGCCCATCCATCCATCAGCCCCTCTTGCCCACAGATGTTACTCGGCACCTAATGTGTGTTCAGCGTTGTGCTAGAGCCCGTGGTACAATAGTGGGCAAGAGGTTTGCCCCACCCTGGGGAGCTCACACCCTGGGAGTCTGGCAGAGTCGCATGTGTTGGGTGCTACTGTCAGGGTTAAGTACAGGCAATAGGGAGACCACCTCAAACGTAGCTCCTGCATGACCTCAGGTGGTCACGGAAGGTTTCCTGGAGGAAGCCGACTGCTAAACCAAGAACTGAACCACAAGGAGGACTTGGTGGGAAAAGAAGGGGAGGAACACATTCCCTGTATAATGACAGCCCTGCAAAAGGTTAGGAGGGAGGGATATTTAAGACATAAGTTGTTCCTTTAAGCTCAGGGAAGAGTTAGGCTTGTGTGACATATGAAGGGATTTGTAGTTTATTCAGAGGACCATCCTGATTGGGGGGGGGGGCACTGGAGGGTTTTAAGCAGAGTTGTGATGTGGTCCAAGCACTCTGCCGGAGGGTGGACTGGAGAGTGAGGCTGGAGGGGGGGAAGAGACCAGGAGTAACTGCATGTGGGTGGTAATTGAAGCCACAGGAGAAGACCAACCGGGAGAGCCTGTAGCATGATAGGGAAGACACGGATGGTGCCCCCAAGGAGCACCAGGGTTTAAGTTTCGGTTAAATAGAACACCCCAAAAGGGACAGAAAGAATCCACAGAGAGAGTAGGAACACCGGCTGATATGGCCTCTTGGAAATGAGAGCATTTTAATGAGAACAAGATCACTTGTGTGAAATGCCTGCTGAGGACTGGAAAGAGTCTGTTAGATTTAGCAGTAAGGATTGATTATCTTGGCAAGAGTAGTTTTAGTGGAGTGTTAAGAGGAGGAAGCCAAGTTGCAGTGCAATGAAATTGAGCCTGTGTTTTATTAGCCCAGGAGAGAAGGAAACACACAGGAGCTTGCACATCATGCCTGGCTTGGAGCCTGGGACCGCTTGGGTCCTGGTTTTAGATGCTTGTTGTGATCCCAAGACTCTTCTCTGTGATGCAACGAAATTTGGGTTCCTTTATTAGATCCCTTTCACGCATTCCTGTTTTCCTCCTATTGATTGAGATCTTGAGGTTGTTTATTTGCATGATTCTGTTTCCTCTCCTGGTGACCCAGTTTGACAGGGAAAGGGGGAAAGAACTAATCTCAACTCTCTGTACCTCAGGATAGTTACCACTGGAATTCCATTCTTGGGTTGCTGTGAGATCTTCTGATGCCTCATTATCCAGAGCAAGACCCTGTGTCCCTTTACTCCTACACTGGCTTTATTCTTTATTCAGCTCCTTTCCTGAGAGGCTTTTGTAGCTGGGTTTTTTTTTTTAAGTTTATTTTTTAGTAATGTTTCTACCCAGTGTGGGGCTTGAACTCACAACCGAGAGATCAAGAGTCACATACTCTTCCAGCTGAGCCAGCCAGGCGCCCCTCTTGCCGCTGATTTCTGCTTGGGAACTCTCTTAAGCCAGAGACCACGTACGTTCCATGGACACAAACCAGCAGGGCTCCCCTTAAGTGGTGCAGCTGGATGGAGGTCTTAGGTGGTCCTGGTTGAACCCTTAAGACTCCGTCAGATTTGGGGCCTGAGAAGCCCAGGAGAAGTGCGTTTACTTCAGCCTGGGGAGGCCCCAAATCCAGGCTGGGCCCAAGTCTGCCAGGGAAGGAGTCAGGTTTTTATAGGGGGTGGGGAATCCCCAGGTTTAAGCTGGGCAACTGTATGCACAATTGGCCTCCCTTGGGGCCATCCTTTTTGGGATATCTTGATCAAATGCCCACTGATTCTAGACCTGCTGGTGACCAGAGAGTTTACTTGGTGGGTACCCAGTGGCCAGCATTTCATTCAGGGAGTGTTG
Source organism: Ursus maritimus (assembly GCF_017311325.1). NCBI lineage: Eukaryota > Metazoa > Chordata > Mammalia > Carnivora > Ursidae > Ursus > Ursus maritimus. Next base: position 9,600,921 of record NW_024424452.1, on the reverse strand, counting down.
GCTTCAGACTGGTCATCGCCCCTCTTGGATGTTGTGTGGTGCCTTCCAGGTGGACGATGTCTAGCGTCCGTCTCCATGTCCTGAAGAGGGATGGCCTGGAGATCTTTTTCTGTCTGGGTAATTCCTGCCCTCAACGTGGAATATTCTTGAATAATCTTAACCTATTTTGGAGTCAAAAGTACTCAGGTAGCTCTTTCTCTGGTTCCACTGGGAGTGCTTGTGGCCATTGGGATTTTCCCTGGAAGGGTGAAGCCCAGGGCTGGTCCCAAGGAGCTAAAAAGGTGAAGGGGTCAGCTACTCATGAGGCCATGGTGCATTGCCTCCAGGAGGAGCTAGCGGCTCTCATCTCTGACTTGAAGCAGGAGCAGAAGAAGGTAGATGAGCATATTGCCAAACTGGTGAACAACAGGACCCGGATTGTCGTGAGTGCCCTTTTCCCTCTGTACCCTTACCCTGGGGCTGGCCCCTTCCCTTTCCTATGGAGCCCAGTTCTGATTTGTTTTTTACAGAAATCCATGCCTTCATATAAAGCCAGAATTCAAAGCATTCCAGAGCGGAGGGGGGTGGGGAAGGGCAAATCCCCTCAGGGGACTCAACTCAGTTGTTAGGACTCTGTCCAAGTTGGCTGTGTTCCTCTTGTCCTTGGGAATGAGATAACACAGAACCTAAGTCCCAGAGGTAAACAGCTCAAAGTGTGGGCATGACTCTCCTGCCCTCTGTGTCTGTCTGACCTTGACAGTCTGTGTGGTGCCTGCCCAGCACCTTGGAGCAGAGGTGTGGAAAGGCTTGGTGGCCTTCTGCTTTTCCTGAGTGACAGGCACACTGGGACTGGGAGGTGTTCTGAAAAAAAGGTTCACAGCAGTGGTACTCTCAGTTTTGAAGGAGAAAAAACACTTTATTGATGGTATAAAAGTCTAATAGAAGTAGAAAGAAGAAAAGGGAAATCTGCACATAGATGAGGGCAATGGTAAGCAGTAAAGGAGAGTAAGACAGAGTTACATCAAACCAGGTACTTGCAACATCCAACCTCATTAGCTGGGGAAGCCCCACGGAGACAGCCAGGCCGGAGTCTCGACGGAGGGGCCTGGGCCAAGCTGAGATTTCCAACTGACCGTCCCCATAAGGGACGTATTTATAGGGCAAATGAAGTTAAACATCTGTTCGCCTATGTGCAGGTTGGAGCGAGCTGCATTTCGGTGTCCTCACGTCTTTATGTATTCAAGGAGCCTGTGCTAGGCGTGCTTGCCCCTTCTCCCAGATTCCATTCCAGGGGGCCAGCCCAGCCTGGAGCTGGAGGGGTGTAAGGCAAGGTCTACAGCTCTTAGTGTCTAGACCAGGAGGGCCAGTTCTGACCTGGAGGCCAGCTGATGTCCACTAATCAGGCTCCCAAGGTCACTCATGCAGCATGAGTCTCACGAACAACATTCTTTCACCTGCCTGCGTGTAAGTGCAGGTTGGGGTGGGGTGGTCAGGTGTGCAGGACGGATCCCCGAGAGCTCCATCCATACAGTCCAGGAGGGTGTGGAGCCCGGGCCGTGCAGGCAGTTGTGAAACAGGAGCCGGAGGCCGGTGTCCCCTGAGAGTCCTCTCGGTTAACCTCCTCACCCTCAGAGGGAGGTGGCATTACCCCTGCCCGATGGAGGCTGAACTCAGGGTCACACATGGAATCCTGGCTGTCTAAAGTCCGCTCTCCCAGGGCTTTGCAGACTTTTTTTTTTTTTTTTTTCAGTTGTGGAATCCTGCACTAAAGCTAAATCTGATGTGCACGTTTAAAAGTTAAGGTAGATGCAAGCAGAGCCACTGTGTTTGAAGTGGGAGCTGGGTGCCAGTCTCTCCCCTGCCTCTGTTGCCCTCCCCGTGGCCACACGTAGGATGCCCAGCACAGTGGGAACATCGGGCAGGAGTCAGCCCTACAACTCAACTACTAGGACCAGCTCCAGCTGGAGGCCCAAGAAGGCCTAAGCTGCCAGGGCCTGGGGACACCGATGTCAGCCATAGCCAGGCAGTTCTGGCTGAGGTTTCAGCTGTGACCAGCCCCTCCTTGTCCCAGAATGAATCTGATGTCTTCAGCTGGGTGATTCGTCGCGAGTTCCAGGAGCTGCACCACCTGGTGGATGAGGAGAAGGCCCGCTGCCTGGAGGGGTTGGAGGGTCATACCCGCGGCCTCGTGGCCTCCCTGGACATGCAGCTGGAGCAGGCCCAGGGCACTCAGGAGCGGCTGGTCCAGGCCGAGCGCGTGCTGGAGCAGTTCAGTAATGAGAGTCACCATGAGTTCATCCGGGTGAGTGGACAAGGGAGTGTCCCCCATGCCGAGGTCCCCAGGTCCCAAGAGCCTTCCCCATGCCTTAACTCTCCTGTCTTGTCTTCCAGAAATATCACTCCATGACCTCCAGGTAATAACTTTGGAGGGAGCTCTCAGCTTGGATCTGGTGGCTCCTCTCCACCACTTCCTGTCTTCAGCTGTACCAGTGCCTTCAGCAGCTGCCCACATCTGGCTCTGTGCTGAGCCCGGGGAACATGCCCCTGCCTTTAAGGGTCTCAAAGACTAGTGGGAGCTGATGGCAAACTATGGTTCCATCACTGTGGGTACCTGAAACCATAGAAGTTCACACGAGCTACAGGAATAACAGGAGAAGATGACTGGGGTTGCGGGTGGGGGAATTGACACCGTGGTGGACGAGCTTAGGGCAGAGGACAGGTGTTGACCAGGCAAGCAGAGTGGGGAATGCTTACGTGAAAAGGTGAAGTAGGGTGTGGGACTGGGGTAAAACGTATGATGCAGGGCAGAACGGGCAATGAATGGGAGAGGTAAGAGCCAGAACGAGGGGCCATGAATCCTGAACCATGGCTTGTGGGAAGGGATTGAATCCATGTTCCAGTCCCAACAAATGAACAGCCATGCAGTTCCTTGGCCTATGTCACACCTTGATTATGAGAGTCTCCTTGTTTTTTCAAATTTCCTTTAGTCTTAAGAACAACTGGGTTAGGAACATTGGTTTAAATGAGTGGACACTGAAGCTGATTGGGAGCAGGTGCCCACTCCAGCTGTGGCTAGGGGCCAGGGTCGTCCAATATAGGGAATCGGTCGGTCCTCAAACGTTAGTGTGCCTGGGGACCACCTGGATGGCTCGTTGCATCAGACCACTGGGCTCTAGTAATCACTTTCTGATTCAGCAGGTCTGGGGTGGGACTTGAGAAATTTGCATTTCTAGCAAGCCCCCAGGTGATGCTGCTGGTCTTGGGCCTGCCCTGATGTGGAGTGTTTCCCCTTCCAGGAAGGGGGCAGGCACTCAGAGTGGGGTGGAGGGGAGGAAATGACAGGCATCGTGAGTGCACAGGCTTCTGCCCTGCGGCTGTCTTGTTGGACTGGTATGAGGGCGAAGGGGTGGGGTTGGCGCGTAGCTCCGCCGTCATGGTGAACTGTCACCCTCAGAGCAGAGCTCCAGCAGGCCCGGCCTTTGGAAGGCACCTTCAGCCCCATCTCCTTCAAGCCAGGCCTCCACCAGGCTGACATCAAGCTGACCGTGTGGAAGAGGCTCTTCCGAAAAGTTCTGCCAGGTAAGGCTCCAACCGGTTCTCTTTGCTGAGGGCTGCCCTGTAGGGTGGGCACAGAAGACTGGAGTGCGGCTTAGGTGTTCCACCAGACATGCTGGACTCAAGCTGAGCTCCAGCTCTTACTGGCCTAAAAGAAGTTGTATAATTTCTTTCTTTCTTTCTTTTTTTTTTAATTTTTAAAAAGATTTTATTTAAAGAGCAAGCGCTCGAGTTGGGGGAGGGGTGGAGGGAGAGAGAATCCCAAGTGGACTCCCTGCTGAGTGCGGAGCCCAACACAGGGCTTAATCTTAACACCCTGAGATCATGACCTGAGCCGAAATTGAGAGTCAGACACTTAATAGACTGAGCCACTCAGGCGCCCCCAGTGCACGCCCTTTCCCTTAGCCAGAATGCCTCCCTCACAGCTGTCCATTTTCCCACCCTTCAGGAGTTGTTCATGCATTCAGCAAGCATCCTTAGGGTTGCCTCTTCTGTGCCTGGCCCCTTCTCAGAAGGGTCCTCAGATACAGGGATGAGGCCATTGCAGTCCCTCCCCTGAGGAGCCCAGGGCCTCCAATCAGACTCCTTTGCGGCAGGGTACGTTGCCTTCTGTGTAGCTTCAAAACACTTCTTTGATCTTTCTTAGCGCCAGAGTCCCTGAAGCTAGACCCTGCCACCGCCCACCCCCTCCTGGAACTCTCCAAGGGCAACACGGTGGTGCAGTGCGGGCTTCTGGCCCAGCGGCGTGCCAGCCAACCTGAGCGCTTTGACTACAGCGCTTGTGTCCTGGCCAGCCGGGGCTTCTCCTGGGGCCGTCACTACTGGGAGGTGGTGGTGGGCAACAAGAGCGACTGGCGCCTGGGGGTCATCAAGGGCACAGCCAGTCGCAAGGGCAAGCTGAGCAAGTCCCCCGAGAACGGCGTGTGGCTCATTGGCCTGAAGGAGGGCCGGGTGTATGAGGCCTTTGGCTGCCCTCGGGTGCCCCTGCCCGTGGCCGGCCACCCCCACCGCATCGGCGTCTACTTGCACTATGAGCATGGAGAGCTCACTTTCTTTGATGCTGACCGCCCCGATGACTTGCGGCTGCTCTACACATTCCAGGCTGACTTCCAGGGCAAGCTCTACCCCATCCTGGATACATGCTGGCACGAAAGGGGCAGCAACGCGCTGCCGATGGTGTTGCCCCCGCCCAGCGGGCCTGCCCACCTCACCCCCCCACAGCCCACCAAGCTGTAGCGTTGCTGGTGGGTCCGCTGGGTTCGGTGAGCAGAGATGACGTTCTTTACTGTTTGGGAAGTCTTCGTGCCTGTGTGTTCCTGGAAACCTCTAATGATAAGAAGAAAAGGACCTCAATCCCTTTCCTATCAGCCAGGGGCATATTTATTAACCTTTTTGCCAGGTTATTCACCTGCCTGTTAACCAGCAGAGCAAGGCCTTGGTGTCCATGGGTTAAGACAGGCTTCCCTTGATCCTCCTAACCATGCTTTCTGCTTACTCTTAACTGAAGGTGAAAACATTCCCACACGTAATTCTCTTTGTCATCGTGAACTTAAGGATAATAAATGTGACATTATCTTTCTCTTTAAATGATTTGCAAATATTAGCTGCTGTACATACATACTGGTTTATACTCAGGTCTTTATTTTTTTATTTTTTATTTTTTAAAAGATTTTATTTATTTATTTGACAGAGACAGCCAGTGAGAGAGGGAACACAAGCAGGGGGAGTGGGAGAGGAAGAAGCAGGCTCCCAGCAGAGAAGCCTGATGTGGGCTCGATCCCAGAACGCTGGGATCACGCCCTGAGCCGAAGGCAGACGCTTAACCACTGTGCCACCCAGGCGCCCCTCGATCCCAGAACGCTGGGATCACGCCCTGAGCCGAAGGCAGACGCTAAATGACTGCTCCACCTAGGCGCCCCTATACTCAGGTCTTTAAAAGCAGCTCCAGCCTCTGGTCTTTAAAAGAAGTCCCCTCTACCCTGGGCCGCCTGGTCTGTGGTTAGTCAGTCACTCTGTTACTGCTATCTTCAAAGACCTCTCTCGATCTCCCTTTCCATTAGTTGAGATGGAAATAACACTTCTTCAGAGCAGAAGCAAGTAGGGTCCAGATGGGCATGGCCTATCCCTGAAAGCTGCTGGGCACGTGAGAGCAGGCCTAGAGCCCCCATCTGCTCCTGGCGAGTTTGCCCCTGGCCACAGCTGATGGTGTTCATGCCAGACCAAAGCTGGGACAGCTGAATTCTCTCCCAAGAATTTGAAAGTTGGAAGAGAATGGTTGGGGCTGAGTTATCTGACACCTGGTGCTTTATAGAGAAGCTCCTCAGCCTTGTGCCACCCAGCTCTGTAGAGCTGCCTGAGCGACTCCCCTGGGCAACCACTCTGTCCTAGTGCCCTGCCGCTTACCCACATGGGCCACACAGGCAGAGGCTTGACCTGCCACCTGTCGGAGTGATCCTCCAGGAACCCGAGAGGATGGGAGGTTTGTGAGGCTCTGACCTTATCCCATGGGAGGCTGTTAGGAGAGGTCGCCTACCAGGCTCTGGTAAGTGTGAAACTTCCTGCCCTGCCTCCCTCCGAGTAGAGCTGTAGACTAGAAAAAAGCTTAACTGCGTCTAGAACTGGCTTCTCAGCAATGGGAAATCCCCCAACCTTCGTAGTCCTCTTCCTGTTGTGTGCAACCAGGACCATGTGGAGCTGGCACCTTTGACTAATCTTCTGCCTATGTAAGTAATAAGCTGTCTGAATTAAAAGATGCTTGTTATACCTTTACCAGCTGAATCTGTCGGACCTTGGCCTTGGTTGCTGTGTGTTTGACACCTTGCAGACCTGGTTTTTGGTTATGCAGCTCTTCAATTCCATGATTTGGCTGAAGATTGTGGCCCTCTATATCCACTCTCCCTCCCCCCTACCTTCTCCACCCTGTTCTTCGTCCTGGGAGACTGGCCCCAATGGAATGCAAAACCCTCTGGCTTCCTGTTAGGTTCAGCAGATGGAGGGGACTGGCAGGAGATCCAACGGCAGGAGAGGGAGTTCAAGGTGCTTATTTTTCTGGTTTCCTGCCTGCTGGGCTGTGGGTTGGCAGCTTTCCTCATCTAAAGATCCTTGGCAGATGGCCGCTTTCTCTGTTGCTCCTTGTTTCTTCAGGCCTGGCCGTGAGCAGTGCTGTCACTAGCCCTAGTACTGCACCACCTCTAGTTTCCCTTAACCCTGACCATCCTTTCATAAATACTCCCTTCTTTAAGTTCACCTCAACTACCATTGTGTGCTCACCTCTGCCCCGCCAGATGCTGACAGACACAGTGACCTACCTCTGCACTCAGTAAATGCCCTCTTTTGTTTGGCTGGCCAGAGTTAATGTTTGTGCTTGCAACCAAAAGATCCATTCAGTATGGAGAAGGCAGGTGAAAGAGCAGTTCACTATGTGGAGTTGGCATTTAAGCTGAAAGAAGTGGAAGACAGAGGAGAAGAGCTTTTGGGGGTCGAGTCCATGGAGGGATGTCACAGCTGGAGCTGGACCTGCAGAGGGGGTGGAGGCTAGACCATGGAGGACCACTGATACTACTTTAGTGTATATTAACTTTGTTCTGTAGTAATGACAGTGAGGGAGTGGGAGAGTCTGCCCAGGGAGAAAATACTAGCCCATGGGAAGGAGGTCAGAGGATGGAAGAGCAGAATTTTAGAAGCAGCTTAGACAAGGTTGCCAAAGAAATGTAGAAATGATCAGAGAACTGGGAGGGTGTGCCAGCAGCAAAGATCATGGAAGCCAAAGCTTTCCAACAGAGAAGGTGTGCCCCGCAGTGCCGTGAAGGCCAGCCTCAGNAGGAAAGGCCTGAGGAATATTAGGAGATTCTTGGTGGCCTTGGAGGAAGCCATCTGTGGACTAGCATGGGAGACAGACTGCAGGGAGGTTCGTAGCACGTGAGGAGGAAGTAAAGGCAATCACTGCTGACTTGTTTTAAGCAGCTGGGTGGGGAAAGGAAGAAAATTGGGTCACAAGTTTGAGAGAAGGTGGGATTAAGAGAAGGCATTTTTAGGATAGTTGTCCTACAGAAATACATGAGCCACATACGTAGGTTGAAGTTTTCTAGTGGTCCCATATTAGACATTAAAAGGCACAGGTCACTTAGCATCCACATCTTGGCTCCTAAAGGCCATTCTCCAATGAAAATGAACCAGGGCTCCTTGGAGAAATGGTTGCTTCTAGGACCAGGGCAGGAAATACGCTGAGCCAGAAGTTGCTTGTAGTGCTAGGAGGCACTCACAAAGTTGTGAAAAGCCCCTGCAATAATAGAGGCCTTTCAAAGGGATGTGGGAGCCAACTCCCAGCAGCCAAAAGGGGAAAAATTTGAGGGACAAAATAAAATAGTACAGTTTTCCCCACTATCAGAAAGAGAGTTTCTATGAAATCTGTTATTAGCTGAAGTGGAGTAATGAGAAGCAGCACTTACCATTACTTTATATGGAAAAGTTTTTTAGTGTTCCCAGGCCCCCCAAATTAACTGTTTTTAAGCTTTTCTCACCTTAGGATACATCTTGCAAGTGAATGCACACAGTCAATCGAGATAAAGCGCAGTTCGGGTCATGGAGGCTTGTTGCTGAGATGCTGCGTGCGTAGGTCTTGGGGAAGGAGCTTGACAGCGCCACTCACTGCTTGGCCCTCTACAAGGGCTTGCTGCAAAACAATACCATTTTTACTTTTCCCCTTTTTTCATAAAAGTGAAAATCCTCAGGATTTCTTTCAGTTAACGAAAGCAGGTACTACTGTAGGTCTTTCATAAAAGTGGTGTAATGCAAGCTTTCAAAAACTGGGGGACAGGGGTGTCTGGGTGGCTCAGTCAGTTGAGCATCCAGCTCTTGATCTCAGCTCAGGTCTTGATCTCAGGGTGGTGAGATCAAGCCCCACATTAGGCTCCACACTGGGTGTGCAGCATACTTAAAAAAAAAAGGGGGGGGATTTCTCTACTGGATTACAACTCAAAGTATAAAGTAAATATCCATGAGTCCCTACTGATAAATGATTGGCTAATTAAATCTGGGAGAAGAGAGAATTCTGCAGAAGAATTCCATATAATTTATGTAGCTATTTTGCCCTCGAAGAGGTAGAGTGTAACTCCCTACTCCTTAAAGGGTGGGCTGTGCGTAGTGACTTCTTTCCAGAGGGAACAAGAATAAAGACTAGTTTACAGTGGAGAAATGTGAAGAACACTACCTGAGCCAGGTGATCAAGGTTAACAACAGTGCAGGTCCTGTTGATACTGTATGCCTTGATGTGATCTGATGAGGGATGTTACTTTACCTGTAGTCTTCCAAAAACCCATAACCCCAATCCAATCATGAGAAAAAAAAAATCAGGCAAATCCCAATTGAGAGACATTCTACAAAACACTGACCAGGATTCCTTAAAACCATCAAGGTCATCAAAAACCAGGAAAGTCTGAGAAATTGTCACAGCCAAGAGTTGCCAAGGAAACATGACAACTGAATTTAATGTGGTGTCCTAGATGAGACTTAAGAACAGAAAATAGACATCAGGTAAAAGCCAAGAAAATTGAATCAACTATGGACTTTAGTCATATTGGTGCACTTGTTAACTTCACCCGAAGGAGTGGGGATTGAGATTGTTTTAGGATGGGTTAACTGGCACAGCTGGCTGTCCAGCTGTCCATACCAGTTTGTGCTCCATTCGTTCACTCCTTCACTCACACAACAGATGTTAGGTCCTTACTGTGAGAAGAGCACTGATTTAGGAGGTATGGGTAGATGAGTGTCAAACAGGATTTGCCCTCATGGAGCCAGCTAGAGAATGAATCGAAACTACATATGGAACAGGTGCTATGAAGAAAATACATAGAAGTTATTCAGTTGGGGGTGGGGTTTCCGCTCAAAGGTCACTATTAACTAACCTAGAGCCACAGGACTGGGTTAAACCTTTAAACAATTTTGATGTAGACTAGAGTCAACCCCTTTGCAAGATGCTTGCTGACGTGCTGTTGGCAATAGAATGTACAGGCAGGAGTATTCTGGTCCATGGAGGCCTGTCTACTTGAATACTTGAGATACACGTGTACTGGATTTATTCAATCAAATTAATGTGTACAATAACCACATGGGTGCTGGGGACAGAGGCAAATCCTATAAAATTCCTGTTACCGCAGAGGTCAGCTGGGGAAATTTTCTTATAAATCAATTATTACAATGCATGAAAAGCCAGCCATTTGGAGACAAAACTCTCTTCCTCATGTCGTGTTCCAAACTGAATTCTAAATGGTTAAAGATTTAAGTGTAAAAAAATGAAGCCACAGTGATTGCTATATTTTAAAGGCATGAAGAAGGGGTATGACACCAAAGGCAGAAGTAATAATTTTAAAAAATGAAAACAGGTCCAAAACTATAAACCACATTAAAAAGCAACAGTAAACTTAAAAATATACCCAAGACGAGGTATATATTGTTAAAACACAAGGGACACTAAGAAATGGTAGAAGAGTGACGAAAGATATTAACATGTTATAAGAAAATACAAAGGATCAATAAACACAAAACAGTCACCCTCTATAACAGAAATTAAAACAGCAGTAAAATTCCATTGCCTATCAGATTGGCAAGGATTGGAAGAAAAAAAAGAAAAGAGGTACGAAAAGGAGGGGGAAACGCTCTCCCAGCGCTCCACCTGACACACGGCTCGGGAGCCCTGTGAAGGCACTGGGGTTTCCGGGTCGGAACCTCCGTGCCATTTGACCCGGAAGTGCGGACGGACAGGGCGGTGCCGAGGCGTGCGTGCTTCGCGACAGAGCCGTAAAGGCGCGTGGGAGCGAAACATGGCCCTGTACGCGACGGCGGCGTCTGTGCTGGCGGGCGTGGAGAGCCGAAAGGGCTCCATCAAAGGACTGGTGTACGCCAGCAGTTTCCAGGTAGCTGGGTTCGGGGATCGGGCCCGTCGGGGGGCGAGAAGGGGACTGGGGAGGGGGGCCAGACGGGCCGGGCCCCCGCCTCAGCCGGTGTCTTCTCGGCCGCGCGCAGAACGTGAAGCAGCTGTACGCGCTGGTGTGCGAGACGCAGCGCTACTCCGCCGTGCTGGAAGCCGTGATCGCCAGCGCCGGCCTCCTCCGCGCCGAGAAGAAGCTGCGGCCGCACCTGGCCAAGGTAGTGGGGGCCAGGGCGCGGGGCGGGTGGGTAGGGGCTGAGCTGTGAGTCTCCCCGGACCTGGTCTCAGCGCCGTGCGGTCCACGGTGTGACTTGAGCAGGTCGCCTCTGTGAAATGAGCAGTCTCCGGACGCGTCATTATTCGAGGTGGGATGAAAGTGCTGTGCCTTTGAGCCTAGTTGGAAATTAAATAAGAACGGAAGTGCCATGGTGAGGACTCTAGCTAAAAGAAAATTGGGTGATGTTGGCAAGGAGGAGGGTGGGGATCCAGAGCTCTGCTGGTGAGCAGCCCTGGGGAGGCGGTTCGGGACCTGGAAGCAAGGCACGGGGCTCAGCTCTCCTGTCTGCCATTAATCTCTTTTGTGGTCTTGGGCGGAATATCTCATTTTTACCTGTTACTGCTTGCCAAGTGGTTTGCTTAGCTCTTCCAGCTCAACGCTATGGAGTTCCAAGACACTAATGCTTAGGGTTTTTTTCTCGTTCTTTCCCCATCCCCAGGTGCTAGTGTATGAGTTGTTGCTGGGGAAAGGCTTTAGAGGGGGCGGGGGCCGATGGAAACCTTTGCTGGACCGGCACCGGGCAAGGCTGAAGGCCGAGTTGGCCCGGCTCAAGGTTCAGCGATGTGTGAGCCGAAACGAGGACCTGTTGCAGGTGGGATCCAGGCCTGGCACAGGTGAGCTGGTAGGAGTTGTGGGGAGGAGGGTAGCTCTCAGGCCCTCAGGGGAGAGGGCGTCAGTCCTGCCCACTCACTGCTGATTGTTTTCCTAGCCTCCCAGTTACCTCGATTTGTGCGGGTGAACACTCTCAAGACCAACTCTGATGATGCAGTTGATTATTTCAAGAGACAAGGCTTCTCCTACCAGGGTCGGGCTTCCAGGTGAGCTGAGAACCCTGCCTGGCTGCCCTCCTCTGGGGGAGGTGCCTGGGGCCGCTGGGAAACAGGGGGAAGAGAGAGGAGGAGTGGTGGTGACTGCACTCTGGTTTTCTCATACTTTTCCAGCAGTTTCTCCCTCTCCTTCCAAAGCCTGACTTTCTCCATCCCTTAATATTGATTCTCCTGGGAGTTCCAGCCTAAGTTCTTCTACTGTATCCTGCCGTTTCTCTGGCTCTGAGGCCTGTTTCTCCCCTGCTGATTTGTGTCTCCCGGTCTACATTTCTCTCTGTATGCCCACCCTCAGGTTCATCTCTGTGTTCCACAGACACCGCAGCCACAGCGTGTGTCAGACCAAATTCATCTTCCCTCTGTACTTTGCACCTTCTTGTTTTTTAATTGTTAAATCCAGTTTATTCGGAATTCAAGATTTAGGAGAAATCCTTCAAAAACAATGTGCTTAAACACACATTACCAGATTATTTTGCGTTTTTTTCCCCCCCTGAGGTATAATTGACATGTAAAATTAGTTTCAGGTAGACAGTGCAACTTGATATGTGTGTGTATTGGAAAATAATTGCTACAATAAGTAACATTATCACCACGCATAATTACAGAAAGTTTTTTTCTTTTGTTATGAGAACTTTTTTTTTTCTTTTTTCTTTGTAAGGGATTAGGGGGCAGAGGGAGAGAGAGAATCTCAAGCAGACTCAGTACCTAGGATGGAGTCTGAAGCAGGGCTCGGCTTGATCTCATGGCCCTGAGATCATGACCTGAGCCCGTATCAAGAGTCGGACACTTTACTGACTGAGCCACCCAGGTGCCCCCCTCTTGTGATGAGAACTTTTAAGATCTCTTAGCATCTCTGAAATATGCAATACAGTATTTATTGTCGTCACCATGCTGTACATTAGATCGCTGGGAGTTATGTATCTTATAACTGGAAATTTGTACCTTTTGACCACCTTTACTCCTTTTGCAACCAACCTCCTCGCAGTCACAAATCTATTCTCTGTATTTATGAGTTGGTTTTTTGTTTTTGTTTTTCTTTAGAGATTACACTTGAGTGAGAACATTCAGTATTTGTCTTTCTCTGATTTATTTCACTTAGCATTATACCCTTAAGGTCCAGCCATGTGGTCACAAATGGCAATATTTTATTCTTTTTTGTGGCTGAGTAGTTGTCCTGTGTGTGTGTGTATACGTGTGTGTACGTACACCCACGTGTGTAGTTAACATGTTTTCTTTATTCGTCTAACAGCAGACACATTGTTCCATGTCTTGGTGATCATAAATCAGTAAACAGGGTCCAGATACCTTGTTGAATTAGTGTTTTCCTTTTTCTTGGATAAATACCTAGAAATGGAATTGCTGGCTCATATGGTAGCTCTATTTTCAATTTTTTGAGGAACCTCCATGGTGTTTTCCACAGTGGCTGCACCAGTTTGCATTCCCACCAGTAGTGCAGGAGGGTCTCTTTTTCCCACATCCTTGCCAACACTCCTGTCTTGTCTTTTTGGTAATAGCCACTCTGACAGGTGTAAGATCTCATTGTGGTTTCGATGCGCATTTCCCTGGCACCTCTTTGTGTACCTGTTGGCCATCTGTCTTTGGAAAAACCGTCCAGTTTCATTCTTTTGTTCGTGGCCTCAGTTTTTCCAACACCATTATTGAAAAGACTGTTTTTTCCCTTTTGTGTATATATATATATATTTTAAAGATTTTATTTATTTATTTGACAGAGATAGAGACAGCCAGCGAGAGAGGGAACACAAGCAGGGGGAGTGGGAGAGGAAGAAGCAGGCTCATAGCGGAGGAGCCTGATGTGGGGCTCGATCCCACAACGCCGGGATCACGCCCTGAGCCGAAGGCAGACGCTTAACCGCTGTGCCACCCAGGAGCCCCCAACCTTTTGTATATTCTTGGCTCCTTTGTCATAAATTAATCGGCCATATAAGTATGAGCTTATTTCTGGGCCCTGTGTTCTCTTTCATTGATCTGCGTGTCTGTGTATGCCAGCACCAGTACCGTTTGATTGCATAGCTTTGTCATATAGTTCAGGATCAGGGAGTGTGAGATCTCTAGCTGCTCTTTCTCAAGATTGCTCTGGCTATTCGGGCCTTTTGTGGTTCCATACAAATTTTAGGATTGTTCTGTGTAAAGTTTCCACTGGAATTTGTTAGAAATTGCATTGAATCTGCGGAGTGCTTCGGGTAGTATGGACGTTTTAACAATATTCTTGCAATCCATGAGCATGGAAAATCTTTTCATTTGTGTCACCTTCAGTTTCTTTCATCAGTATCTTACAGTTTTCAGAGCATAGGTGTTTCACCTCCTTGGTTGAGTTTATTTCTAGTTTTTTGGTTTTTTGTGGATACGGGTGTAAATGGGATTGTTCTCTTAATTTCTTTTTCTGATAACGTTGGTTTGCAAACTCCTTGGGAGCTTGCCAGGTATAATCTGAAACCAGCCCCCATACACACAGGGTAGGGCCAGAGAGGCAGGCCACTCCAGATTGACGTGTGGCAGGGTTAGTAATAAGTGAGCTTCCTAGAAGTCTTGCCTTCAGTAGCTGGAAGATGAGTAGATCCCTGCACCCACCTGCCAGAATCTTAAAAGTTTATATAGAGGGCTTCACTGGGTGCAGTCACATACAGGCCCACGTTGGAGGTATTGTGGGTTCGGTTCCAGATCGCTGCAATAAAGCAAGTCACATGAACTTTTTGGTTTCCCAGCGCCTATGAAAAATAGCTTTATACCATAGGGTAGTCTGTGAAGTGCACAAGATCGTTATGTCTAAAAAAACAATGTATGTATTTTATTACTAAAAAATGCTAAGCATCATCGGAGCTTTTGGTGAGTCATAATCGGTGATCAGAGATCACCGTAACAAATACTATATTAATGAAAAAGTTTTGAGATATTGCGAGAATGACCAAAATGTGGCCCAGCGACACGCAGTGAGCAGGTGGTGTTGGGAAGATGGCGTGTTCAGTTTGTAGAAAGTGCACACTCTCTGCGAAGCGCAGTGAAGCGAAATGCGGTACCGTGAGGGAGCCTGTGCGCCACGTCACTGTCCCAAGGCTTTGTCTTTGGGGCAGCCTCTGGTGGGGAAGGCAAGCGGGATGCACATTCCAAAGACAGGAAAGGGGTGAGGAGCCTCCGTTTGCCAGGGTCCAGCTTGCACGTCAGCTGGTGGTCCCATCCTCTCCGTGACCTTCCCTAACTCTCTGACCCTTGTGACCAGCTCTTAAAATCCCACATGACCTTGTTTCCTGCCGTGTGTCCTGAGTGGTCAGCAGGGGTTTCACCAGCATGGAGGGGGCTCCTTTGGTAGCTGTCTGGCTGTGTTAGAGGCAGATGCCACAGCAAGATGGGACACAGGCAGGAGAAAACAGATGAAGACCGTGATTTCCTGGGGCGCCTGGGGGGCTCAGTTGGTGAAGCGTCTGCCTTCGGCTTGGGTCATGGTCTCAGGGTCCTGGGTTCGAGCCCTGTGTCGGGTTCCCTGCTTAGTGGGGAGTCGGCTTCTCCCTCTTCCTCTGCCACTACCCCTGCTTGTGCGCTTTTTCTCGCACTTTCTCTCTCAAATAAAATCTTCAAAAAAAAAAAAGACAGTAATTCCCCAAATCAGTGGTAACTTCTTCCTCCAGGCACCCCAGGATCCAAACCATTGATTTATTAATATCCCCTAGGCTGGAGGCGAGATCACTCAGGGCATTCACTTGTGTCCTTATTTATGTGATTTACTAAAGATGGTGCGTGAGCGGCTCACCAGGTGTAAACACAGAACGTTGTTTGGATAATGGCGCAGGTGCGTCCCATCTTGGAGGGCAGTTTCGCTCTTAGAGGTGTTGCAGTGAGTGGTAAGGACAGGCTCGGGCACCCGCCGTTCACGGTGTGCTGGGTGCATTCAGTAGAGGCTCCTGTCTGTGTTTTCACGTTCTCCATCCCATGCAAGGAACAAAGCGCCAAGTGATGGTATCACCGGAAGACCCATACTGTGTGGCCCTGAGGAGAGGGAGGTTGGCAGCTTTTGCTTCTTGTTGGCCGCAAGAGGCAGCGCTGTCAGGCGTGGGGGGGGGGGCAGGATAAGCCAGCTCAGGACCCCCACCTCCCCTCTTCCAGGGTGTGCGCACCGCTCCAGGTGTAGTGATTTCTGCAGGTGCAGCCGGCAGCAGGCCAGCGGGACCCCGGAGGAGATGCGGTTGCCCCCACCCAGGGGTGGGAGGTAACGTCCCCGTCCTGGGGGGATCATCCCAGCATGCACTTCAGTAGATGACCCCTTTCCCAGCGTGGTGGAGCCTGGCGTTCTCAGCAGCACAGCACGTTGGCCCACGGGGAGAGGGCAGCGGTTTCCTGCATGGTGTCAGCTGTCTCGGCAGGGGTCCCCAGTCTGGCCTGCGGAGCAACAGGCCCTGCTGGTGGATGGTTCGGACGTGCTAAAGCCTGGGACAGGACTTGGTCCCCCTAGCCAAGGTGCTTTTGCCCGGTAGTAATGGCATCCGGTTTCAAATCCTGTTTTCCTGTCCACCAGCCCTGCTGCTCGCAGGTTAGAGGGGTCATGGATCCTCCATTACGTATCGTGTCCTTCTGCCCAGTTGCACGTCAGGACCTTTGAAATGTGACCCTCAGTCACGGTCCAGTTGATGAGAGGATCTGTACACGGTACTCAGCCTCTTTTCAGTCTCAACGGTGGCAGCCCGGGCTCCACAGGCGGCGGGCAGAGCTCCGGTTGGGCCCAAGGCCGTGACCGCCCACACCGAGGCGTGGAGGGCGGGGCCGGTCTCATCAGTTTGCCGGTTTCTTGCCGCTGCAAACTCAGGAGGACGGCCCAGGTGGCCTTGCTAGTTGCCCAGGGCGTGATTTAGAACACATGGGACGTGTTGTTACTGAATTAACCAAGTCATTGTATTTTAAGGGCAGTCTGGCTTCCTAGGCAGTCTGCCCTCCCACCGGGGTGCAACGGTGGGCGCCCGTCTTATGCACCTGGTTGGCTGTCTGCCTAAAGGTCAGCTACTGGGGCTCGTACGTGGGCCAGGGCCTCTCTCGACTGCCAGACAGTGTCCGGGAGACCGGATGTGGAACACAGTGGGGATGCCCTGGCCTCTCGCAGGTGATCCCACCTGTCTTTTCATATATCCTGACCCGCAGGGGCTCATTCATGAACCACCCCTCCGCTTCCCACTGTCCGCGCCACAGGCAGGACCCCCTTAGAGCCACCCGCGGTCAGTGCGGAGGGCTAAGGGCCGGGGCTCGGGAGTGATCACCGGCCAGAACGCACTGACTTGAGCCGCGGCTGCTGAGCTCTGTTCCTCCCGGAGAGACTTGCCCTGGGGGAGCGTGGCGCACACGACTAGAAGCCGTTGCTCTCTGGAGGGATGTCTCGTTTCTGTCTCCTTCCCAAGCTGGGACCAAAATCCTAGGGGCGCTCTCCCCGTCTGTTGTCACTGCCACAGCGCCCAGCCCACACCTTCCAGAGTCACCCCTCGAGCTCCAGTGGCTGACCGGCTCGGAGCTGCCCAGAGCCTTCATCTGCTTCACTAGTATTTTGCCTTCTCAGGCGGCTTGCTCTGTGGCCCCCACTCCTGCCCGTGCCCTTTCTTTACCAGCTGGTTTTGGGGACAGAGGCGCTGTGCCAGGTGGGGACGAAGAGTCCTCCAGACTCCAGAAACCCCTGCCAAGGCTTGCACGCCTCTTTCACGTTCTTAGGGGCTGGATAAACGTGCATCTTGTCCCTCAGTCACAGTGTCCGAGATGAGGTCTGTCTTCGCCGACAAAACGATTCCCAAAACCTTAATGGCAGTGCCTGGGCCTTGAATTTTCTGTGGGTTCACTTCCTGGCCTCTTATGCTTGGATGCCCCCCAGCAGAGCCTGCAGGATGGCCTGCGACAGACGCCAGTGTTCCCGCGTGAACAGTAGGGCGTGTGATGAGCCCATCCTCCTGGTGTGGGAAGGACGACAGGGACAGGTGTTCGGCTGCCCTCCTGTGACTTCTGCTGGAGCCATGCGGGTAACCTTGGGGGGGTACTTGAAAGGTCCATCGTTGCCTCTCCCATGTGAAGGCAAACTGATCTGCCTCAGTGGCCAAGGGGATATGGAAAGAGGCATTTGCTGAGACCGGCGCAGCGCGGTACCCTTCTGGGACCGTGGCCAAGCTAAGGCGGCGGCGGCGGTGGTGGGCACACCCACGGTCCTGGGTCCTCTGCCGTCACCGGCCAGGAGCCTTCCCGCCCTTCTGTGGGCCAGGCTGGGCCGTGAGAAGCGCCGGGCAGGGCATTGCCCACTCCGTGCCGCCCTCGGAGGGTTTCTCCTCTGTCCCTGTGTGGCGTGTATTGTGTGACACTTACTCTCTGAGGGGGACGGGCTCGCAGGTTCCCCGTTGGTGTTTGCCCTCAGCACTGGTTTGATTAGCCCTCAGGTGGAACTCACCCTTCAGAGTTCGACTTGGTAGCATCCCGGACCCGGTGTGTCCCCTAGTCTGGGGAGACCCCCTACGTTCTCAGGCCGGGGGAGAAAGCTCAGTTGGCAGCGTCAGGGGACTTTGTTGACTGGCATCGTCGCTTGGGTTGTAAGGCTTTCCACAGGCGACGGCTGTGTTCAGTGGGGGCCCCGCAGCAATGAGGTCAAGTCCATGTGCTTCCAGGTTACTTTCTCCAGACCCTTTCGGGTCGATTGGGGGTAGCGTTTGGAGCTCCGTCTCGGCCCCGGGTCTCTCCCACAGCACCCCGAATGTCTCGTTGCGCAGGTAGGGTCTGCATGCCTGTGAGCAGCTCATATCTGGTGGCAGGGCCGAGTGGAGCTGGCTTTCCTTCCTGCCGTGACGTGGCCCCGTCAGGGCCTTCACAGACTGGGGTGCAGATGGCCCATCTCGTTCCCAGCTGCCAAAGAATTTGTTGTACTTCTCTGTAGATTCCCGGGGTCCCGCATGCCCAGGATGGTCCCCCTCATTGGGCCAAGTCTCCCTGCGGGCTAGAATAATCCAGCATCTGAGGACATAAGTCCCTTGAACTTCCTGTAAGCGAGCCGCGCAGCCCCTGCTGGCAGGCAGGGTGTGAGGGGATGGGGCTCAGTTTCCCCGGCTCCCGCGCCGTCAGGGAGCAGCCAGCGCCCTGCGGCACATCGCCGCCCCAGCGGCGCCGGGTGCTGCCCCGGCCTCTACTGGAACTCGGCAGCCGTGTCCACAAGCTCCGAGGGAGACCCCCTCATCAGGAGTGTTGCCCGAACTGGGGGGCTGCCCTGCTGGCTGGGGTTGCTCTTGCTGCCTTTGCTTGCTCTTGTATTAGGGGTGCGCCGGTGTGGGATGCCTGGCCGTTTGGCCGTCCGTCAGCACAAAGCCCTCCTCTTCCTCTCTCCTTGCCCCCACCCCGTTCGCTCTGCCACAGGGCCACTGGTGCAGTTTCTCTAACAAGTGCATTAAAGTGGCTGCGCTTTTGGGGTGTCCCATACTCACGCAGCAGCCCCCAAGCATCTGATGTAGGGGCCACCCCGTGCCACACACACAGGAGAGGCCAGGCAGCGACCAAGAAAGAGGGAGGCTGCTCGGATGGGTAGGGGGCAGGCTTCCTAAGCGGGGCACTTCTCTGGGAAGCTTGTCTGGGGCAGCAGCAAGACGTCTCCATGCCCACCTGCCAGAATCTGCAGAGTTTATACGGAGGCCTTCATGAGTTCAGTCTCCTCCCTTGCAGATGGTCCCTGCACCCTGTCACGCTCTCAAGGCTGTGTCCTTGAGCGGCCTCTGCGAGCGGGGAAGGCAGGCGGGATGCACGGCCAGGGACGGGCGTGAGGAGCTGCACGGCCCGGGGCCTGCCCCCAGCGCGGGGCCACAGCGTCTCCCTGATCTGCCCCAGGAGAAAGTGTGGTGTCCGCGTATGGATTCTGTATCCTGCCGCTTCACGGAAGCTGCTTAAAAGTTCTAAGTTTTTTGGTTGGAGTATGTAGGTTTTCTGTGTAGGTCATCTGTAAATAGTGAGTTTTACTTCCTTTCCAGTTTGGATGCCGTTTCTTTCTTCATCTTGTCTGATGTGCTGAATGGGTTCTGTTGAATGAAAAGGCGCGAGGGGGCATCCTTGTCTTGTTCCTGATTCTAGAGGGAGCGATTTCAGCTTTTCACCTGAGTTTGTCCACTGTGGGCTTTCCCATGTGGCCTGTGTTGAGCTGTGTGCCCTCGACACCTGCTTTGGTGACAGTTTTTATCATGAGTGGGTGTTGAATCTTGTCAGATGAGACGATCAGGATCTTTGTTCTTTTGTGAATGTGGTGCAGGGTATGGATTGGTTTGCGGGTGTGGAACTGTCCCCATGTCCCTGCGCTTGGCACCTCCAGCATTCCCTGTCGTCAGCGAACAGTTGGCCAGGCCAGCAGCCGAGCGTAACACCCCCCCCCCCCACCCCCGTCACGCCTACCCTGCCTGCAGAAGCTTTCTGTCCTCCCGGACCGTGCCTGTCATTTTCTATCTTCACGGACAGAAGAACCTCTGGAACCCGTCTCCCTCTTGCAGACTTCACCTGTGGTCGGCCGTGGAAGGATCTCCCAGCCCATAAACCCTTTCTGGGCTGGCCCCTGGGCCGTGCCCCCTGCTTCCTTCGTGGGCCCACTGCGTTGCTCCCCGGCGCTCCCCCACCTGCTCCCCTGCACTCTCCCACCGCCTGGGCCAGGGTTTGTCAGCTCTGGGGTCGCCTCCGCCCCTCCGTCTCCCCTTCTGCTTGCGGAGCGATGCTGGGAGGCCAGGGTGGTGCAGCAGCGGACGGCTGCTTGGGTTTGGCTTCGGCTCTGCCCCTGGATAGCTTTCTGAGCCACTTGGCGTGGGGCAGGTGCCGTGTGCCGAGCTCCTTCCCCGAGTTTGGTGAGTGTGGGGAGCCCCTTGCCCGTCAGCAGCCAGCGCAGTGCCCACCTCTCCCCGCCGAGGTACGTTTTCAAGCACTGACATGAGTGCCTCACTCGTGCCGGATACTTTTCTAAGTATTTTGTATCAGCTCAATCCTCGCAACGACTGTTTCCCAGAAGAGAGAGCGGGGCGAGGTGAAGCCGCAGCTGGGAAATGGCAGAGGTGGGACCCTGGGCCCGGGCTGGCCTGAGCGCCCACTTGCTCCCTTCCCTGCTGCCTCTCTCTCCCCATCCCTGTCCATTTCTCCGGGGCGGTCTGAGGCATCTCGTGAACGGTTCACGTGAGGTCACATGTGAGAGGCCCAGCCTGGTGCTCAGCCTGGAGGAACTCAGAATGTGCAATGCTTCTTGTTCCCTGGCAGCCTCGAGGACCTGCGGGCCCTCAAAGGGAAGTGCTTTTTTCTGGATCCCTTGTTGCCAGAGCTGCT
This sequence comes from Ursus maritimus, assembly GCF_017311325.1. Lineage (NCBI taxonomy): Eukaryota > Metazoa > Chordata > Mammalia > Carnivora > Ursidae > Ursus > Ursus maritimus. The sequence goes on along the minus strand of NW_024424452.1, from coordinate 9,580,058 downwards.
TGTGTTTCCAGCCCAGACAGATCTGCATGACCACCCACTGTACCGGGCCGGTCACCTCATCCTACAGGACAAGGTGGGGCAGGCGGGTGGGGAGGGGGCGCACGCGTGGGAGGGACGGCCCGGGTCCCCGTGCACCAGCGCCGCGCTCTGCCCCGCAGGCCAGCTGTCTCCCCGCCATGCTGCTGGCCCCGCCCCCGGGCTCCCACGTCATCGACGCCTGTGCTGCCCCAGGCAACAAGACCAGTCACTTGGCTGCTCTTCTCAAGAACCAGGGGTGAGTGCCGTGGGCAGCCAGAAGGGGATGGGCTCTGAGCAAGTCGGGAACTCTGTTCCCGTAGGGCATGAAGGCTGAAAGGAGGACTTCCCTTTAAATAATTCCATCTGGACCTAGCGCAGTCGGTGGTGGAGCCCTCAGCTCAGCTTCCCAGCGGGTGGCCGGTGTGAGCTCTGCATCCCCTGGTCAGGTCCGGTCCCTCTAACTAGACGCCATCCCTTCTTTTCTGTGTCCCGAGTGGACATGTTCTTGCATGTCAGATCTGTGGGCCCTTAGGTGCCCCGTGATTTGCCCCAGCTCTCCCCTCTCCCCCAGGAAGATCTTTGCCTTCGACCTGGATGCTGGGCGGCTGGCGTCCATGGCTACCCTGCTGGCCCGGGCTGGAGTCTCGTGCTGCGAGCTGGCAGAGCAGGACTTCCTGGCAGTCTCACCCTCTGACCAGCGCTACCGTCAGGTCCAGTACATCTTACTGGATCCTTCTTGTAGCGGCTCAGGTGAGATGGGGACAGAGTGTGTCTGAGGACTTGCAGCTCCGGGGTTCGCATTGGCGTCGGGTTTAGTTCTGACTCTCCTCATCCAGTGACCCCAGGCCAGTGTCCTCACCTGTGAAGCAGGGAGCTCCGTGCGAACCAAGGCCGTCCTGCAGCTGACACGCTTTGTCCTTAGGAATGCCAGCCAGACAGCTGGAGGAGCCCGGGGCAGGCACCCCGAGCCAGGCACGCCTGCAGGCCCTGGCCGGGTTCCAGCAGCGAGCACTGCGCCACGCGCTCACCTTCCCCTCCCTGCAGCGCCTGGTCTACTCCACATGCTCCCTCTGCCAGGAGGAGAATGAAGATGTGGTGCGGGATGCCCTGCAGCAGAACCCGGGGACCTTCAGGTAGCGGGGGGGGGGGGGGGG
>NW_024424452.1:9575661-9578876 GCF_017311325.1 Ursus maritimus | reverse complement strand
GGGGGGGGGGGGGGGGGGGGGGGGGGGGGTCCGCCGGGGCCCCGGGGAACGGGGCTGCTCACTTTTTACCCAGAACCCGGCCGTTCTTCTCCACAGGCTAGCTCCCGTCCTACCCTCCTGGCCCCACCGAGGCCTTGGCACTTTTCCAGGGGCAGAGCACTGCCTCCGGGCTTCCCCCGAGACCACGCTCACGGGTGGCTTCTTTGTTGCTGTTCTGGAACGGGTAGAGGTGCCAAGGTGAGTGGGGGGCAGGTGGGCCTGCATGGAAGGCGCCGGAGGACCGGGCTGTATCTAACAGGTACTTTCCTTCTAGCTCAGTCCCCCAGGCTGCAGCAGCGGCCCCGGAACTCACACCCAGCACAGCCCCGCGGAGAAAGAAGAGACGGCGCCGAGCCGCGGCTCCCGGCCTGCTGCCCCGCACGCAGCAGGTCCGCGGGGGCGCCGCCTTCTCGGCCGGGAGGGAAGGGCCCGGGCCTCCCCGCGCCTCAGCCAGCAGGTCTTTGAAAGGCTGTTCTTTTTCTTGCTTTAGGAAGGAAAGCGGTAACCCTGGTTCTCCAGCTGCGGGCAGAGAGTGGATTTCCTTGTCCTCTGGGTCCCTTCCCCCGGCCATGTTCCTGCTGGTGAGAGAATTCTGCCCACGGAAATAAAAGGCAGGACATGGTCTACGATAGATCACAGTTTTTTTTTATTCTTAATGACATAAGCAAGGAGAAAAATCTCACATACTAAAAATTCCAACTAGACTCACAGGAATTAAGTCCTTATTTGTCATGGAAAGTCCCAGCCTCCCGTTCCTGTCCAGTGCACGTACGTGGACACACACACCCACACACTCACTCAGGCTGCGCCGGGACCCCCTCTTCCGGGGGCGCCCGGACCAACGGTCCTGCCTGTGGAACTGAGGTCAGCCGGCTGAGCGCGCTGCCGCTAAGACGACCTGCTTTCCGCCCGGTGACTAGACCCGCGGCCCCCGCATCCTAACGGGGATTTGGGACTTGAGGGGCAGGCCTCTCCCTCGGCTCTTCCCAGGGGTGGGGAGGGACGGTCGCCTGCCACAGCGCTCAACCTCAGTCACGGGGCGAGGGGGGACTACGTACATCTACGTCACATTATTTATGAAATAAGAATTACATTTTATATCGTGTGTCCTGACGGAGCTCGGGCCCCTCAGGAGAGCTGCCTAGGACAGCATGTGAGCCTCTTCACACAGGCATAACTTAACTCTACAGCTAATTCCCAGTATAACAGCATTTATACTTAACCACCTCAGTGAACCAAGCTTGAAGGAATTTAAAAGGCAATTTAGCTTAAATACAAAAATAAATTTTTATTTTGTTAAAAAATGTTTAAATATTTTTTCTTTTAATTTAGACACACGCATTCATACTTCTCCCAAAGAGGATGGGCATGGCAGCAAGGCTCTTGGGCCCGGGGTATGTGATCTGGGGACAGAGGAAGAACAGGGGAAGGGGGGAGGCTCTGTTGGGGGCGGGAACCTGAAGAATTCTGAAGTGTGTGGTTAATTTTGGTTTTCTACCCCATCCCGGGGTGGATCTAGCCCACGGCGGGGTCAGGTCGGTGGAAGGGAAGCAGCGGAGGGAAGAGGTCTTTGCTTCCCCTTGGCCCCATCCTCTTGGGCTGCCAGCCCTTAAAGTCAAAACACCATTTGAAAATCCAGGAGTCAGCACGTGTAGCCATGAAGTGGTGCTACTTTCCACATTCAATTAGCGAGGCCCCAGAAACTTGAAACAGTTAAGTCCGGCACTACCAACATGCCGCCACTCATACAATTCAATTCTTCCTCCAAACTCGATTCAAAGAGCAATAGACATGAGCATCAGACAGTAACACAGGACAAGGCTTTAAACATACAACCCCGGGGAGGAGAGGCGGGCGAGCCCCACGGAGGCCGGCGGGGAAGGCGGGCGAGGAGGCGGCCGAACGGCGGGGGACGTCCTCCTGCTCCCGGCGCTTCCCCCCCAGAGCGAGGTATCTCCCCTGCAGCTGCCAGGCTAACAGTCTTGAGCCACCAAGCTTTTAGGGGCCAAACTGGCAGAGGGTGGGGGACAAAACATTGACTCGGACTTGGCAGGAAGAAGTGGACCAGCAGGAGCGGCACCCGCTGGGGTCTCCAAGGCAAAGCTAAATTCAGGGTCATTTAAAAAGGAGCAGATCCTGCAAGGAACCGGTGAGGGACAAAGCAGCAAGAAATGGGAAGCAGGGTCCCCTAATGGGACCCAGGAGAAGCACTTGTTAGAGGCAAGCCAAGCAAGGTAAAGCTGCGGGGCTGACCCAGCTTCCCAACTCCCGTCCCCCGCTGCCCAGTGGCGATGCGGGCAAGGGCTGTGCCTAACACCCAACCCCCTGCCAAACTGGCCCTGGGGGGGGGGGGCGGGAAGGGAGGCCGCCTCACTACCCTCGTACACCAGACAAGAGTCAGGGAAGGAGGGGGACGATATGTACAGATGTTCTCTCGTTCTCTGGAGCCTCACCACGGAGCTGTTCAAGGAAAGGGAGCAGGCTGCTGCCCTGCCGCCCCGGGAGGCCTGAGGCGTCTTCCTCAAGGAGCAGCGGGACCGGCCACCAGGGCTGCCACTGCCTCCCCACTGGCAGAAGCCAGAGTTGGGGGGGGGGAGGGTGTTGTTCTAGGGAACTAGAAGGGTCAGAGGCTCTTTCTAGCAGGTGCTGAGGTCCAGGTTTGGGCAAGGAATGGGGGGGACGGGATGGGGACAAAGGCCAAAGGCTATTTCTTGCGGGTGTGCTGCCTGCGGGCCTGCAGTCGCTGCCGAGCCCCCGGGGTCTTGGATCCTGCACCAATGGAAAAGGAAGGGGCCGCCGATCCTGGAAAGAGTCAACGAGGTCTCATCAGGGCAGCTGCTGCCTGGGCCACTTCCCTGGGCACCCCAATCTCTGGAAGGTTAGGCCAGCAGAAGGCCTGGTACTAAACTGGGCCTCCCCAAACCGTTACAGTTGCTGGGGGGGGGTGGGGGGGGGGAAGGACTAGTAAAAATGCAGAATCCTAGATCATCTGCGAGTGAGCAGAAGGCATTTTTACTTGGCTTTCCAGTGGTCTGGAACATTCCCCCCAACTCCATACCTGGGCTGTGCTGGCCTCCCAGCCAGGCTACATCTTCCTCCTGCTTATGAGCCTGATCTTTCCCAGGGGGCCCCAGAGCCAGGAACCTGCCAAGCCTCCCCCCCCCCCCCCCCGGAGA
>NW_024424452.1:9506089-9575656 GCF_017311325.1 Ursus maritimus | reverse complement strand
AGGCTGGTTACGCTGGTGACGAGGTGACTCGCTGCTTACCGAAAGGTCCGGCTCCAACAAAGCCTTGGGTGGGTGTTGAGGGTGCCCCAAAGGAGAGACCACTGCCCGAGGCGCCCACCCCGGGAGCAGGGGTGTTCTGACCGAAGGTGGGTGTGGAGGTGCCTAGAACAAAGAGACCACAGAAAACTAGCAACTAGGCCAGTGCCCAGAGGGCATCCGAGCCAGCTACTGAAGGGGGGGGTGTCCCCACAGGGCACTTCCGCCCTGGACCCCCGTGCGGGCTCACCCCAGGGGCGGGAACTGCCGCTCCCCCCACCTGCTGCGGCCAAGCCAAAGCCCTGCACCACTGCCTTCGGGCCTGAGTCACAGAGTCTTTTTGCCATTCCCGTGGCCACCAAAGCACTAGAGAGGGGAACACTCGGCAGACCCCCACCTCCCAGCTTGACCAGGTTACTTCCCTCCGACACAACTGAGTTCTGCCTCCTCTCCTCGTTTACCTGTTCCTCCAGAAAGCTGAGCCTTCCACAAAACCCACCCCATGGGTCCTCTGGCCTTCCCACGGCCACACCAGCACGCCTCTGCCCTCGCCACCAGAGTCCCGCTGTCCAGTCCCGCCCCTGCCTCCCTACAACCCTCATGGACGGCTGGCCTCCTCACTCTCGGTCCTGACCTTGCCATCTTGCTGTTTGCCTCCACCCGCCCCCTCCAGTCACCCCGCACCATCGCCAGGGCCATCCCAGCTCCCAGAGGGCTCCCAGGTCACAGAGCCCTCCTGTCCCCGTGCCCCCTGCGGGAAGCTGCTGGAGCTGCCACCGTGGGGGGGGGGGGGTTGCCCCTGCCCTCCTCATGCTCGTGTTTGAGCACTGCAGAGCGAAAGCCTAGCAGCGCAGGCCGGCCTCAAAATCATGACCCCAGTGCTCTGGCACCCAGAACTCCCTAGCAATTCTACCATTCTCATTACGTTCCTTTTCCCACTCTCCAAACAACGACTTTGAGAGGCCCTCGTCTGTACACACGCCTCCCCAATCCACTCCCCACGATCTTCTTTCACATTTAAGAACACAAGCTATCAGGATCAGAACTCCTTGTGAGTCACCTTCCGCATGACAGAAATGATCACTTCATTCTTCTCCTGAAATTCTCCCTTTCCGCTTAAAATCCAAATTTAAACCCTCGCCCTGAATGACCTTCAACTCTGACTCTCCACAGCATTTTGGATGATTTCCATTTTTAGATCTAGCTTTGAGCCACACCTTGCTTTTCTCTGTTCATGAACAATTAGAGCTTGCTCCTGCCCCTGGGCCTTTGCACCAGCTCCTCTGTGCCTGAAAAGTGCTCTTGCACACCCACACACCCACCCACACTCCCAACCCCTGTGCCCCAGATGCAGACTTGGCTTAAATTTCCCCTGAAAGGCCCGCCCTCCTTAACTACCCGAAGAGCTCCTCCACAGCCACTCGTGGCACGCTGCCTTCTCCCGGGATGCCTCCTGCTCCCTGAGCTTGTATTTAACTACTGACGTCAGCCTTGTCAGGGCCAGGCCGGGAAGCTCTGTAAGCAAGGGGACCGCGCCTGCACGTGCGGCAGACCGAAGCCATTCCTGATCTTACCTCCAAACACAGGTTTGCTCTCAGGAGTGCTGGCCACATTGAAGGCAAAGGGTGTGCTCTGACCGGGCGCGCCCAAAGTGCTCTGACTCAAGCCGCCTCCAAAGGGGGTCGCGCCGCCAGTGGTCCCACTCTGTCCCGTGCCAAAGCTGAACGCTCCGGAGGTGCCGGGGGCGGCCACATTGATCCCAAAGCCCCCGCCGCCAGCCGGGCCGGTGGATCCCCCAAATGTGAAGGGCGACAGTGTCGTGCCGCTGAACATGGAGCTCCCAGTCCCGCTGCTGGTGGTCTGGGTCGTGGCTCCGAAGCCGGAGGTGGTGGCCGCCCCGAAGGAGAACACGGGCGTGCCGCTGCCGAAGGCGGGCTGGGTGCTGGCAGGGGTGCCAAAGGCGGAGGCGGCGGCCTTCACGCCGCCGAAACCCGACTGCACGGCGCTGCCGAAGGCGGGCTGGGCCGGGCCGGGCGCCGGGGTGGCAGCCGGGGCTGGGGCCTGTGAGTTCCCGAAGGTGAAAGAGCTGCCGAAGCTCGGGGTGAGGGCCGGCTTGGCGGTGCCCTGCTGCTGCCCGTCGGCGGCGGCCCCGAAGGCGGGCTGGGGGTTGGCTCCCGGGTAGGGGGGGAGTGCGGGCTTGGTGCTGGAGCCGAAGGGAATGTGGAAGGCCGGGGTGGCGGTGGTGGTGAATGTCGGCGCCGGCTGGCTACTGGTGGCGGGCGCGGGCGTGGTGAGGCTGCCGCCGAAGCCGCTGAAGCCAGTGCCCCCGCTGCTGCTGCTGCTGGCGGCCGTCTGCGCAGCGCCGGGGACGGACTGGCCAAACGTGGTGGCGGTGGTCGAGGCGGGCGCGGCAGGCGGCTTGCCGAACTGGAATACGGAGCCCATGGCTGGGGTAAAGCCAGCTCCGGAGGCAGGGGGGGCCCCGAAGAGGAAAGGCGGGGCAGCAGCGGTGCTGGTGCTGGTCACGCTGCTCACGCCAAAGCTGAACGCGGGCTTCGAAGCCGAGTCTACGGCCGTGCTGGCCGTGCTCACTGGAGCCACGGGAACCACGGGAGCCACGGGGGCCGCGGCTGAGGCGGCACTGGCCTGGCCGGCGAAGAGAGGCGTGCTCGTGGCAGTGGCTGCAGCAGCGGTCTGACTGAAGGAGAAGGGGCTAGACAAGGGCGCAGACGTAGGGGGCCCCATGCTGCCAAAGATAGGCTTGAATGTGGGCTGGGGGCTGCTGGCGGGCGCAGGAAGGGCAGAGCTGGAAGCTGTCGAGGTGGTGACCTTGGAGGGGCTAGATGGCAAGGGGCCCTCGTTCTCGCTTTTTGGCGGGGCCACAAAGATGGGCTTGAACATGGGGGATGCTGAGGACACAGAGGGGGCTGCAGACGCAGGCGGGTCAGTGGGTGGGGTGCTCAGCATTCCCAACAGAAGACTCTGCTTAGGGGTGGGGGACGGGGCAGCCGGGGCTGGGGACTTGACAGATGTCTCAGCCTGAGGAGCCGGAGGGGACTTGGTGGTGTCAGTGGCTGGTATCGGGGACACAGCAGGGGTCGGCCCCAAGAAAGTGGCTGTGGATTTGGAGTCCGAGGAGGTGCCTGGAAGGGGCCCTGACTGTGAAGAGCCAAGAGGGGCCAGAAGGCTGGGTGTCTTCGGAGGCGAAGGGGCCACAGTGGTTGCCACTCCAGTGGATTCTGGGAAGAAGAGAGAAAGTGAATTCCGAATCCCTCCACCGTGACGGCTCTCAATGCTTCTGTACCCCCGTGCCTGGCGCAGGGCTCGGGCTCCCGCGTCAGCCAACGAACATGACGCCATCCGTACCACAAACCCTTCAAATATCCGCTCCCTAAAATCAAGGCGGGGTTCGCTATCTCTGCCCTTCACAGAACATAACAGGGAATGTGTGGGGGATAAATGTTGGAAACTAAGGAAAATCCAATCACCCAGACTCAAGTCCAGCTAATTACCTTGCCGCACCTTCCTCACCCAGGGAGGATCTACTGTGTGTGCTTACCGCGCGCGGAGTGCGGAGCCCATAACCTGAGCGGAACGGTGCCTGCCCTGCCCCGGGAGAGGCTGACGCCCGACGCCTGACACAGCCCACTACATGGCCAGGTGCAGCGAGGGGCGTGCGGGCACATGCGGTGCCGCGAAGGACCCCTGGAAGCCTCGAGGAAAAAGGACTGACATCCTCTCGTGCCTGCAGTCTAAAAAGCCTCTAACCACACGATCCCATTTACGTTTCAGAGACGCCTCCCACCTCACAAGCTACGCGTTACCCGCACATCAGAGAGGATGACAGCAAGGCTCAGAGCAGCTCAGGAAGCCAGTTTCCAACCACGAGCCACGTGACTACTAAATGGGGCTGCTGACCCCAGTTTTAAGCATTGCAGCCCTTCCTGGAAGCTTCCGGACTGGAGACTTTCGAAGCTCTGGAGCGCGCGCCAGCTCGGGTTCGGTGAGCCACGGCAGGCTCAAACTCCCGATTTCCAGGCTGGGCAGGTGCGCTGCTTTTACCTAGAGTGAAGCGTAGCCGCGTGTCCTGCACTCGCTCGGAGCGGCTCTCGTACTCACCCGGGGCAGCCGGGGAGCCGGCCGAGCTCTGCATCTTCCTCAGGCTCTCCAGCAGCGGGTTGCTGCCTGGGGCTGGGAGGGGGGCTGGGGAGGCGGCGGTCCCAGTGGCGGGCAGGGTAAAGGGCAGAGAAGGCTGAGTGGTAGGTGGCTTCTCGGTGACGGAGTTCGAGGCAGTATCTAAGGCAGGAAGAAAGACGGTGTTCCAGTTCTCTCCCGGGTTACCCCACAGGGCACGGGACACTGGGGCTCTCGGAATCCGCTTATCTGGAAAAGCCTCCCCAATGCCAGGGCTCAGGGTTCCCGATTCCACCGAGCACCCAAATGGATTTCTCCGATGAGAAGGATCCAAATAAAGCCCCGGGAAACAACCCCTTTCCGGAGCGTGGAGCTGGTCGGTCTTCCTTACCGGTCCCGTCCGCCAAGGCCTTGTTAAACCACCGCAGCGAAGCTCTCTTTTCCAGGTCGAGGTCTTCGGCAGTGACGGAGTAGCCAAGCTGGGGAGGTGGGGGCTGCCAGACAGAAGGGGAGAGGCCTGCCAGTCAGAGGAGCTGGAAGAAACCTGTATTTAGCTTCCCTAGAACTTGGGGGCACGGTGCCGGGGCGGGGGGGTGTGGACGCACAGAGCCCTACCAGGGTCAGCCGGGCCCCTCGCCGCGAGGGCAGCAGCTGAATCTTGCGCCTGCGCTGCCCGGAGCTGCCGGGGGTGGGCGGGGAGCTCCACGAGTTCTGCGCCTTCCATGTGGTTGCATCTGCAGCTAAGGAAACAAACATGACTTGTCTTCTTCCTCTTCTCTTCCAGAAATAGCTAGGTTTGTCTACCCAGCAGGGTTTCCACACTGAATCTTCACTGGGTACCTCTGAAAGGTGGTCTCTTCCCTGGCTGGGCTCTTGGGTAGTGTTCGCAAGATTCTTTCAGACAGGAGGGCAGAGGGAAGTGCCCCAAATGCAGGCAGACAAGCGCCGACCACGGGATAGGTGCTACCCGGACGACTCCGCCACCTCAGCTGACTGCCTGCCCAGCCACACCGGGCTGCAGTGTAGACCTGCCCGCACCATGGACTGCAAACCTCCGTGCGGACAGGCACTTTTCGCTCTGCCTACCAGGCCCTACAGGCAGCGATGCCCGGCACGTGTTTTCAGACAGGAGGCGGTCTGCACACCCTCCAGAAACACTCCCACCACAAGCCACTCTCACGCGCTTATCAACCTACCCTTTTCTCCCTGGGCCTCCTTGTCTGTTGCCAACGGAGTTGAAGAACTGGAGCGATGAGAAAGCTCATCTTCTCTGCGGGCACAAGAGGCACAAGTGTGCTTAGAAACACCTCTTGACTTGGGCGCCCGGGTAGCTCAGTTGGTTAAGAGTCTGCCTTTGGCTCAAGATCATGATCCCGGGGTCCTGGGATGGAGTCTCGCATTGGGCTCTTGGGGAGTCTCCTTCTCCCTCTCCACCCTCTGCCCCTTGGCTTGTGCTTGCTCTAATAAATAAAATCTTAAAAAAGAAGGGAAGGAAAGGAAAGGAAAGGGGAAGGGGAAGGGAAAGGAAGAAACAAACTCCTCCCAACAGAGTACTGGGTAACTTCTTACACCCTCCTAACTACCAACTGGCCAAAGTCTAGACCATCATGATTTAAGATCACAGTACACCAGGACAAAAAATTTAAGAAATCAAAAGAAGATTCCTACAAGACGAAGGAGGCAGTTCATGGACACCACGGAGAAACCTGTCTCACAGCTAGCACGACACATAACCACCTTCAAAACCCTACTTACAACCTGCCAGTCCCTGAGAGCTGGAGCCACACATCTGACCCCAAGGGCAGCGTTCTAGTCCACTTTTGGTGCCTAGAGGGTCAGCTGGAGTCTAGAACATTAAATCTCCTGCCCCTGCTGTCTGTACTCTCCGTGGCCTCCCTGCACACCCCAGCTGCTCGAGCCACAGGCTGAGGAAGAGGGCCAGAGCCTCTAGGGTCGGCACGGAGACCGGGAGAGATGAGAGCAGTTCAGGCAGGTACTTTCACTGGCCTTCAAGATGGCAATTTCTTAGATCTCCAAATCACAGCTGCAGGAAGCCTAACAGCCAAGTACGTGTCCTTCCTTTCCGGCCCTCTCATGAATGTGCAGCGCGAGTCAGGACTCATTACCTTATTTTCTTTGCCGGCCTCTCCGGTGTCTGGGAGCGGGACGAGGCAGGACTCGAGAACGGTGACGAGCTGGGCCCGCTTCTCTTCCAAAGCTGAAAGGCAAACAGCAGTGACACAACTGAGCCTACAGGACAATGTAAGTCCGTGTTCTGTTCATCACTGCCTAGCAAGTCTCCTTGTCAGTGACTTAAACGTTTCTCTGTGGGGCGCCTGGCTGGCTCAGGGAGCAGTGTGTGCGACTCCTGGGGCTGTCAGTTCAAGCCCTGTGTTGGGTGTAGACGTTAGTTAAAAATAAAATCTTAAGAAAAAACCCCAAAAAACCCCAAAAACATTTCTTTGTGAAGGAAGGCCCCTGAAGGAAAGTCAACTGCCAGTACTAACTATGGGGGGAAAATAATCTGAACAAGTAGAAGCTAAGTAATCAATGTACAAGGAGTGAATGTACTTTTTGCAGATACTAAAAAGTGGAATTCAGTCATGGTTCGGAGCCATGATGCTTACAAGTTTACTTTATATTGTCTACGGAAATGATAAGCAACTTTTGCAACCCTTCCCCCACAAAACCCTATCACAGCAAAGATAAGCCAGTAAACTTAGTCCTGCTTTCATTAAATTTTCAGCTTCACTTCAACTTTATTTTTTAAAAAATGTGCTATCATGACATTTATGACTTTTGTAGCACCTATGGCATTTATTGTTACATGATAATTACCCCATTTTAAGGATTGATAGGAGCACATCTTGTGAGCTAGTGGAATTTAGCTAAAAACCCGTAACAGAAAGATAACTAGAAAATCAACTGTTTTGAAATTAAGCAATGTATTTGAACTCCAAATGGAAATTAGAAAAGTATTTGAACCGAATGAAAATGAAAAATACTTCTATTTCAAGACTGTGGGATGCAGCTAAGGTTTACAGGGAATGTATAACCTTTCACATATATATATATATGCATATAAAGGGAAAAGGCTGGAAAAAACCCGGTGATCGAAGAATCTAAGAATCTGGATTAAAGAGTCAGAAAGAGGGATGCCTGGGTGGCTCAGTTGGTTAAGTGTCTACCTTTGTTCAGGTCATGATCCCAGCCTCCTGGGATCGAGTCCTGCATCAGGCTCCCCGCTGAGCAAGGAGCCTACTTCGCCCTCTTCCTGCTGCTCCCTCTGCTTGTGCTGACAAATAAATAAATAAATAGGGGTGCCTGGGTGGCTCAGTTGGTTAAGCATCTGCCTTCGGCTCAGCTCATTGTCTCAGGGTCCTGGGATGAAGCCCTGCACTGGGCTCCCTGCTCAGCAGGGAGTCTGCTTCTCCCTCTCCCTCTGCAGCTCCCCCTGCTTGTGCACTCTGTCTCAAATAATTATTTAAAATTAAAAAAAAAAATCTTCAAACTTAATAAATAAATAAAATCTTAAAAAAGAAAAGTCAGAAAGAAATCCCAGCAAGTCAAACATGAAAAAAAGAAAAGGGGGGGGGCGCCTGGGTGGCTCAGCTGGTTAAGCATCCAACTCTTGCTCTCAGCTCGGGTCTCAATCTCAGGGTCAAGAGCTCAAGCCCCACGGCTCCATGCTGGGCATGGAGCCTACTTAAAAAAAGAAAAAAGAAATTTTTAAAAAGAAGGAAATAATATCTAGAAGGGCAGAAATTAAAGAAGTAGAAAAACATGTAGAAGAGTGACTCCTAAAACTGGTTATTTGATGATACAACCTTGAAAAAGGAACTTCCCTAATCCAATAAAGAGTATCTACCAAATAAAGAGTATCTACCAAATAAAGAGTATCTACCAAAAAACTATATCAGGGAGCCTGGGTGGTACAGTCTGTTAAGTGGCTGACTCTTGGTTTCAGCTCAGGTCACGATCTCAGGGTCGTAGGATTTAGCCCCACATTGGGCTCCACACTCCGCTCGGAGTCTGCTTGAGACTCTCTCTCCCTCTCTCCACCCCACCCACACACTCTAAAACAAATAAATAAATCTTAAAAAACAAAAACCACCCACAACAACCCTACGTCAAACAGCATATGTAACAGTGGAGAGCACTCCCTTCGAGATCAAGAAAAACCAGGATGTTTGCTATCACTTCTATTCAACATTGTACTGTAGGTCTTAAACAAATACAACAAGCATAAACAAGCAATATAAGGTAGGAAAGAGAGAAAAAAAGCTGTCATTATAGACAACACGATGTACACACAAAAATCCTAAGAATATACAGATGAATACTATGGAATTTAGCAAATTTTTTAAATATGATAATCAGTTGTACTTGCATATATCAGAAATAGATATTAGTATACCATTTATAATAGCATCAAAAATATATCTAGGAATAAATTTAATATGTAAAACCACTACCCAGTTAAAGCTGATGTAAGTTAAGTGAAAGATATACCATGTTCATGGATTGGAAGATTCAACATTGTAAAAATGTAATTTCTCTCCAAAATAATTGGTAAAGACAATCTTAATATCTCAACAAGTGTCCATTCTTTCTTTTAGTGGAAATCGACGAGCTGATTCTAAACTCACAGAGAAATGCAAAGGGTCAAGATCCAAGACAATTCTGAAGAGGAATGAGAGCAATAAGAAAGTTGGATGACTTATTCTACTACACATCATCAAAACTAAAAGACTGTGTGGCACAGTGTAGAAAAAAACCATAGGCACAGGGCAGAAAAACAGACAATGAAACAACAGAATCTAGAAATGGATCCACATATATACACTTAAATTATAACTAAGGCAATGCCACAGAGCAACAGGAAAGGGATGATCCAACCTTTCAATAAATGTTGCTAAGTAAAGTGGATATTTATATGGAAAAACACTAATTTTGATTGCTACTTCACAACATATACAAAAATCAACTTCAGGTGGATTATAGATCCAACTGTGAAAAGAAAAAGAATAAAGTTTCTAGAAGGAAGCATATCATCATCACGACTTTAGGTAGACAAAGAGTTCCTAAATAGTGCACATAATACAGTAACCGTTGGTGTAAAGTGAAGAAAACGAAGTGAGACAGAGAGTAGGATAGTGATTTGTTGCAACACACACAATTTACAGACCTTGTATCTAGAATATATAATTTCTATAAATCAGTAATGAAAAGAAACTTGAATAGGCACTTCATAAAAAAGGAAGTACGAAGGGCTAACGAACAGTCCCTACCTCTATTTCATGAGCAATCAGCAATTACAACTACACCACAGTGAAACACTTCATACCCACCGGAATGGGTAATTAAAGAGACTGGCAACAACAAGTATTAGTGAGGATGTGTAACCACAGGAACAAAATCTCACACTGCACTGGTAAGAGTATCAACTGAAACGTAACCATAACTTTAAAAAATGGCTCAACATCTACTACAACTGAGCATTACACACACTTTACTAGGTGCACCAAAGACTTAATACGAGAATGTCCACAGCAACATTATGCATAATAGCTCCACACTGGAAACCCAAACGTCCAACAGCAGGAGGAAAAACGTAATTACGGTATATTCACATAAAGAAAATGAAAGACTTGCTGCTACATGTAACGATCTGGATGCATCCCACAAGGAAAACAGTAAGTGAAAGAAGCCAAACACAAAAGAAAGCATATCCTGGTCTCCATTTATATAAAGTTTAAAAATAGGGAAAACTATATGGTGCTAATATTCAAGAAGGAAGGACTAGGTATGAGAGGGGCTTTGGGGCGTTGAAAATGATTTATTACTTGACCTGGGGGGTGGTTACATGGAGCCATACTCTTAAGGTATTTGTTTTCCTACATTATACTCTAATTAAAAAAAAAATTTAAATACAGATTTGACATAGAATGCTATGCAATATATGATTTAAAAAAAAAAGAGAGAGAGAAAATGGCACATACGCAATGATCCCATTTGTGTAACACAGACCAAAAATTCTGTGTATTACCTGTGTTCGCACACCCAGTACAAACGTTAACCACAGGTACCCACGGCAGCCAGGACCGGGAATCTTACTGCACTTACCAGCTATCTACACTTAAAACCTTTGTGAAAGCAGGAAGGTACCACTTGCAGCACATATCCTACATGCCAACAAGCAGAGCACACAGTAAAAAGTTTTCCTCCAAACTCAACAGTTATTCCCGGTTTCTAATAAAATCTAACAAAATTATTCTAGGCATGTTAAAAAATTAAAGCAACCAGCAGCACAAACAACAGAGGACACGATACACACAGTTCTGCACCTTGCTTTTGTGCAGTATTTCTGAACACACGTCAGTGCCTATTAAGCTACCTTATTCTTTCTGTTACATAGTATTGCAACTTATGGAAATACTGTTATTCAACCAGCCCCCCCCCCCAAGGTACGTTTACATTGTTTCCAAGCTTCTGCTACTAAAATGTTACAATCGACATCCTTGTATATGCTTTTGAGTATATGTATAGAATTAATTCCTAAAAGCAAACCTGCTGGATCCAAGGGCACATGCATCTATAATACTGATAATTATTGCTACACTGCTCGCCAGAGAACTGTATGAATGGACACTCCCACCAGCAATGCGTGAGTAGCCTGTTTTTGCAAATACTTTAAAGATTTTTATTTTACAATTAAATCTTTAGTTCATTTGGAACATGTTTCTCTAATATATGAAAATTGGCCCAAGCTCACTTTTTTTTTTTTTTAAAGATTTTATTTATTTATTTGACAGAGATAGAGACAGCCAGCGAGAGAGGGAACACAAGCAGGGGGAGTGGGAGAGGAAGAAGCAGGCTCATAGCAGAGGTGCCTGACGTGGGGCTCGATCCCGTAACGCCGGGATCACGCCCTGAGCCGAAGGCAGACGCTTAACCGCTGTGCCACCCAGGCGCCCCCAAACTCACTCTTAAGAGACACAAATATGGGGCACCTGGGTGGCTCAATGGATTAAGCATCCAACTCTTGATTTCAAGCTCAGGTCGTGGGATCCAGCCCTGTGTCAGGCTCTGTGCTTGGCGTGGAGTCTGCTTGAGATTCTCTCTCTCCCCCTCTGCCCCCTCACCCCTCACATGCACGTGCTCAGTAAATAAATAAAACCTTAAAAAAAAGAGAGAGAGACACACACACACACAAATACTGTTCCTCACCCAAATGGTAAAAACCCAAAGCTATGACAACCTAATCGGGTGTGACTGTGCAGAAGTGGTCACTCATACGATGCTGGCGGGAATGCTTATTAATAGTACATCCCCTAAGGAGAGCGATTTAACAATATGCAGTGAAACTGTACATGCATTTAACTATTGGCCTGGGAAATCTGTGTTCTAGGCAACCTATCCAAGAAGTGTAATGGCCAAAGAGTGAAATGACATTATGAATTAAAGCATTACGTGCAGTACCATCTGTCACAGCAGAAAACTGGAACAGCCCAATGTTTATCAACAGAAGACAAGAGTAACTGCATTACCGTAGAAGGAACGACGAAGCAAGGCGCAAACTTGTACATATGACTGCCTCACACGTTAGAAGGTGGGGTTTACACACAGACATGGATTTGCACATAGTTTTAAGAATAAAAGACAGTGGAAGGATGGCCAAAAAGTAATAAAAATAGGAAGAGAACGATGTGGAGCAGAAAGAGGTGGAAAGTGTGGACTTCTCTGAGTGTATTTTGTTTTCTCATATGTTCTCCAGAACAATTTTTATTTTATATTTATTTACATTTATGTTTACTTATTTATTTATTTTTAATTTTTAAAAAACAAGCTCCATACCCAGCGTGGAGCCCAAGGTGGGGCTTGAACTCACGACCCTGAGATCGTGACCTGAGCTGAAATCAAGAGTCAGATGCTTAACCAACTGAACCACCCAGGCACCCCCTCATTTTTATGTATACTTACACAAAAAGTGTTGCTTCATAATTACTTATTTGACTGGTCCCAGTATACACAATTTCAAAAATAATGATATCGGTGCATTGTAAACAGTAAGATTTCAAATCAGCTTAAGAATTATTTTTGAGGGGCGCCTGGGTGGCTCAGTTGGTTAGGTGTCTGACTCTTGATTTCAGCTTGGGTCTCGATCTGAGGGTGGTGAGACCGAGCCCCATGTCGGGCTCTGTGCTCTCAGCGCAGGGTCTACTCAAGATCATCTCTCTCCCCCCTGCCCCTTCCCCTGCTTGCACTTTCTCTAAAAGAAATTAAATCTTAAAACATAAAACTGTGGTTATTAATGTTTACAAAAAGCTTTAAAATACACTGAAGTCCCTGTAGGTGAAACGACAAGTCTGTAATTTACTGTAAAACACCAGGGCAAAAACAGGGTGGGGTGGACTGATGTAACCAGACAGACAAAATGCTGGTAACTAACAAGTAAAGCTATAGATTAGACTCCCTTTCCTTTTGTGTACATTTGAAATTTGACATAATACAAAGATTTTAAGAACACATGAGTACCGGCATACTTCGTTTTATTGCATTTCGCAAATGTTGTTTTTAACAAATTGAAGGTTTGTGGTCAATCTGCTTCAAGCAAGTCTATCGGTGTCATTCTAATAGCACTTGCTCACTTTGTGTTTCTGACTCACGTTTTGATAAATGTTGCTATTATTTCCAACTTTTTCTTATTATTCCCTTTGTTACAGTGATCTGTGATCAGTGATCTTTTTTTTTTTTTTTTAAGATTTTATTTATTTATTCGACAGAGATAGAGACAGCCAGCGAGAGAGGGAACACAACAAGGGGGAGTGGGAGAGGAAGAAGCAGGCTCCCAGTGGAGGAGCCTGATGTGGGGCTCGATCCCACAATGCCAGGATCATGCCCTGAGCCGAAGGCAGACGCCTAACCGCTGTGCCACGCAGGCGCCCCTGTGATCAGTGATCTTCGATGTTACTACTGCAATTGTTTTGAGGAGCCGCAAGCCACGCCCTTGTAAGGCGGCCGACCTAAAGGGTACGTGTGTGTGTTCTGTCCCCTTCACCACAGTTCTCCCATTTCTCTCTCTTCCCGCCTCCCTATTCGGTGAGATACAACAGTATCGCTATTACACAAGCTAACGACCCTACAGCGGCCTCGTAAGTGTTCGAGTGAAAGGAAGAGTCGCACGTCACACTTTAAATCAAAAGCTACAAATGATGAAGCTTGGTATAATGAAGGCAGGTCAAACGCCTAGACACGCTGAAAACTAGGCCTCTTCACCCAACAGCCAAGTTGTGAACACAAAGGAAAAGTTCTTGAAGGAAATGAAAAGTCCTATCCTAATGAACACATGAATAAGAAAGTGAAAAGGCCTTATTGTTGATATGGAGAAAGTCTGAGTGGTCTGGGTAGAAGACCAAACCAGCTACAGCATTGCCTTAAGCCAAAGCCTAAAAGGCCTAACTCTTCAATCCACGAAGGCTGAGAGGTGAGGAGACCAGTCTGGAGCTAGCAGAGGCTGACTCAGTAGCTTTCCGGGAAGAAGCCATCGCCATACAAGGGGAAGCAGCAAGTGCTGATGCAGAAGCTAAGATCATTCATGAAGGGGGCTACGCCAGACAACGGAATTTCAACAGAGAGAGCATATACTGGAAGACGCCATCTAGGACCTTCGCAACTACGAAGGCAGTGCCTGGCTTCAAAGCTTCAAAGGACAGGCTCACTCTCTTGTTAGGGGCTAATGCGGCTGGTGACTTTACTGAAGCCAGTACTCATTTATCATTCTGAAAGTCCTAGGGTTCTTGAGAATTATCCTCAATCTGCCTGTTGTGGTGATTATTCCTACCAACTGTTCAGGCTTAGGCCTTCATCTTTCATTTATGTTCTTGTAAAAGCCCTCCGGATTACCTTATCTCAAAAGTTTTCTCCCCCCAAAACTCTTTCTCCGTGCACGCTTTATTTTTTTCTCGCTACTATATATAGGGTACCCACTTACTGACATGCATTGTAATGGATATTTTTCAAGCACTACCTTCGATATTTATAATAATCCTTGGGAGAGGAGAAAAGGAAAGTTGAAGAGATTTACCTGCCCGAGGCCCTATAGCTACTAAGTGTCAGAGCCAAACTCTGAATCCAAGTCTGTTTGGTAGCAAAGCTTGCTCTGTTCCCTAGGCCATACTGCATCCTCTTTCTAAGAAAGGATTGCAATTTTTTCTAAAAAAGAATTTAAAAAAAAGTTACAATATTTTAAAAACTTTCACTCAATTCTCAATGACAACAGGATGAAATCTCTTTTATGACCCAGTGCAATCTGGACTGAATCTACCTTTTCAATCAAATTAATATCATTTATTGGATTATTCAACCCTTGGCCATTTATCTCCAATACCGGCTGTTTTGTATTAGCTGTCCCCGTATGCCCTGGGTTACCTTCTGGGCTTCCTATTCTGTTCCCTGAGTCTAAGTTATCATTCAAGGGTTTGCATCTTCTGTTAGCTCAGAGGTAATCTCAGTATCTGACAGATGGAATGTGGTTAATAAACACTGGCTCATCAAATAATGCTCGGAATGCCTTTCTCCCGTGCCACGTACCTGAGAGAAACCTCGGGTCGAACTGTAAGAACTCGTAATGGCATTACGGCTGGAGCTAGGGATGCCACCTGTGTACGTGCTTGTCAAGGAGCTCACGGAAGAGGTGCGAGATCTCTTATTCGAGTGGTCATCAGAGCTCTGGGAATTGAGACCTCTCTTCAGAGAGCCAGGCCTAACAAGAGAGAGAAAGACAGTGAGCTGTGCTATTTACAGCAACATTCTTTTAAGGGTTCCTCCACGGTCACAAAATATTTCCTAAATAAACTTAAAAAAGATAAAGCTCTTAATGCTATTGTTACCACTTCAGCTAACTATCTGACAAAGTCAGGAAGGGAAAGCCAAATATTTAAAAAATTAAATGTATGACTCCACTTACATAATATTCTAGAAAAAACCCGCATGCTAATCTACAGTGACAAAAAGCAGATCAGTGGATGCCTGGGGTTGGGGGCAGGACTGGAGGGAGGTGTTACTAAGGGGCATGGGGCAACTTTTGGAGAAGACGGTTATGTTTATTACCTTTGCCATGGCAATGGTTTAACAGGTGTATACATGTCAGAACTTCTCAAACTGTACACTTTTAAAAGGCACAGTTTATTATAATGTCAATTAAACCTCAATAAACCTCCTAAAAAAACCAGAGTTAAGAGGAACCAACCAATTTTTCTAAGCTTCCAACCAAAACATCTTTCCTGCGGAATAGTCATCCAACCTTTGTTACAATGTTGACAACTCACTTTCTCCTAGAGTGATGAATGTCAACCACGGACTAGTTTATTCTTACACTGGATGAAAACGTATTTCCTCTAACTTCCATCTATCTCCCCTACGGATCTATTTGGAGCAAACCGAACAACTGTTAGCCTTTTCTTCATGCGACAGCCCTTTAGGTTTTTGGAGACCATTATCCTTCCCTCCCTCATTTCCTTATTCCCCTTGAGATTTTCCTCCCTTGGGTTAATACTTTATACTTTCAAAACCCACTCATGCACCGCCACCACCCTGTAACATCTTACAACTGCTTCACTTGGAATGAATGTCAAATTGTATTTCTCGTCTCTTACAGGGCAGGCCACCGAACCAAGCACAACACCGCACGGACAGTGTGAGCAGAACTGAGGACAACAGGACCCCATCCTCACCTGCTCCATTCTAGTCTTTGTTCTGCTATCAGCACAGGCTAGGAGCACGTCAGCTCTTTTAGCAGCCTTACCACTCTCCTGACTCCATGAGCATGTAAGTTACCTCAAGTCTTTTCGCACAGATTTCCAAGACATTTACCTTTCAACCAATCCCTAAATGTATTTAAACTCAAATGTACAAACTTAACATTTATCTTAAATTTCATACTGTTGCACTTTAACCGTCACACAAATCTGTTTATATACGTAGTTATTAAATATATTTACAAACTCTCTCACCCTTGCCATATTTTTATCCATGTTAATGAAAAAATATTAAAAGAAATAAGGAGATAGCTATTGTGGGACGTTACTCAAAATGTTCCTCTTTGATGTCACGGATTTGAACCTGGACTAATAAAGCAATGGAAAAACAAGGAGGAAAATCTACAAGACAACAGCTCTGACAGTGCTCTTCTCCAGTCTACCTCATTCAGATGGATTCTCACTTACTTAGGCACAAAAGAAGCAGGGACTCCATTGGCCACCAGGGGCTCAAACGCTGAATGTCCACTCCCGCTGCTATCATGGCGCCTGTGACAAATCAAAAAACCCTCAATTAAATGAACTGACCTTTTTTTTTCCTAGAGCATCCTCTCATACTCCTGGAACCTTATACTATTTCTATGGCACACAGAAATGGCTAGACAAGAAAAAGGCTGCTTCAGGGGCGCCTGGGTGGCACAGCGGTTAAGCGTCTGCCTTCGGCCCAGGGCGTGATCCCAGAGTCCTGGGATCGAGTCCCACATCAGGCTCCTCTGCTGGGAGCCTGCTTCTCCCTCTCCCACTCCCCCTGCTTGTGTTCTTTCTCTCGCTGGCTGCCTCTCTCTCTGTCAAATAAATAAATAAAATCTTAAAAAAAAAAAAAAAAGAAAAACGCTGCTTCAAATCCTGAAGATTCTGAAAGGTAGATTTATTCTAAGACTATCCTCATAATAATGAGCATAAAAATGCTTCAAGACCTTTAGAACTCATTCAGGTGTATTATTTGCTAATGTCTCTCCCAAGTATTGCAATCACAAATTGAATACCCTACCATCCACAAATGAAAAACCAAAATTGAAAACATTTTAGGGACTAGCCCACACATCCCATAGTGCTCGAGGTTAATATGGCAAGTCTGTTAGGGAAAAACTTCACATATTACATATAAGGGCCTATGCACGGTGCCCATAACCACTGCTCACTCCAAGTGTGAGGAAGTTAGTACAGGATCCTCAGGTATAGGCTCACTGCGGTCAAGAAAAATTATAACCTTGGAGAATACGAGACTTATTTGGACCATAAGAATAATTCCCTCACCCACCTCCACATCCCCCACTCCTTCCCACCCCTGCTTAGCCAGGTGACATCAGTTCAAATTGCTCACTTATAAATCATCTCTACTCATCATTAGATCTTCCTATGTCACATAAAAACACATCCATTTATTTATATCTCCCTACCTAACCTGGCATTGGTAGTACCAAAGATGGCCAACTTTGTAGGATATGAACAATCTGGTCTAGGTAATGGTTATATTTAACAAGTGTGGGGTCCACTGTCTCCTCAGAGTGCTTCCCTGACCAACGTATATAAAGAAACCCCCATTCTCAGGGGCGCCTGGGTGGCTCAGTCGTTAAGCGTCTGCCTTTGGCTCAGGGCGTGATCCCGACGTTCTGGGATCGAGCCCCACGTCAGGCTCTTCCGCTGGGAGCCTGCTTCTTCCTCTCCCACTCCCCGTGCTTGTGTTCCCTCTCTCTCTGGCTGTCTCTATCTCTGTCAAATAAATAAATAAAATCTTAAAAAAAAAAAAAAAAAGAAACCCCCATTCTCATTAGTCTGTTATATCATCCTGTTGCGGTCCTTTTCTTTTCTTTCTTTCTTTTTTTTTTTATTACTTCTATACACTTACAATCTATAATTCCTTATTTTATTATCCAAGTCCCATGGGGACTCTTTTTTTTTTTTTTTTAAAGATTTTATTTCTTTATTTGACAGAGATAGAGACAGCCAGCGAGAGAGGGAACACAAGCAGGGGGAGTGGGAGAGGAAGAAGCAGGCTCATAGCGGAGGAGCCTGATGTGGGGCTCGATCCCACAACACCGGTATCATGCCCTGAGCCGAAGGCAGACGCTTAACCGCTGTGCCACCCAGGCGCCCTGCAAGTCCCATGGGAACTCTAACTTACTCATTGCTCTATCCACAGTACCTGGAATAGGCCCAGGCACACACTAGGTGCTCAACCTGTCAAATTAAAAGAGTGAAATCCTCAACTGATTCTTGGTAAGCCATAAGCAGTTATGCATCATACCTAGTGACTTCAACCTCTGCTCCTTCTGCACTTGGGAGACAGACTGCTTACTCCATTTTCATTAATATATTCGAAACCAAATAATGAAATTGGTTCTACTCTCATTACTGATAAATCTACCATATTCCAGTCTTCATTTTTCCTCACCAAGCATTTCCTTCAGCACAAATATGACATTCGAATGGTGGTTATCCAAATAATTGAACAACACAAGCTGGTGAAGGGAAGATTTTTAGCATTCTCTCTAAAAAAATAAAATTAAGCACCTTTGTATCAAAAGTATGAGGCTAACATGGCTAATAGCTGTCAGCTTATCTTTAGTATTTATGGAAAAGATTAGTTGTAAAATTTAACCTGTACCTCAAGAAACTAACAGAATTAAAGCCCTTGTTACCAAGCTCTTCCATGGAATCCAAAGACGGGCACCTACTGAGGCTCACAAACTGTGGAGCTGGCCTCTGATTCTTTTTGGTAGTGAATCACAGGAGTCTGTGTGGGAGGCCTGTTTAGTACCCTGCGGGGCCTGTTACCTTCTTTTATTTTCCTGGCTATCAGAAAATATTTGGTCTTCCTCCTCCACTGTCCTTTTCTTCCTCTCTTTGAGGGCACTCAGTACGGTCTCCTTTGCACATGGGTCTGGGGCATTACTTGATGGTGAGGACAGTGTTGAGTTGATTGTCTGCTCTGGTCTGTAATGAAAAACAAGACTCTGGCATTAAGATATTTTAATAACCATGCTATATAGCACAGACTTCAGACAGTGGAAATCAGAAGCTAACTAATAAGCAAAAGTATACACTGAAAGAAACTGCCCTTAAAATTAAAGCTACAGTCTAAAGCCAAAAGAAAACACAACAAAACGCTATTCAAGGACTAGAGTTAGGGATTTCTCATTCAAATAAGCACCTTCTTCCCTTTTTTGCTTTACAGTCGTTTTGTCAGAGGAACAGCTGTGGAAGAATACATGGAAATAAACAGGAGTTGATTCTGCCAGCAGTAATACTCACATTGGCGAACGAGTCCATTTACTGTCTGGAGGAGCAATCCTCACTGTCACTGGGCTGCACACCATTTTGGAATTACGAGCAGATAGCACAGTCTTCTTGTGATAACCATTCCAGCACACTGTAGGAAGTACGCCCAGAAGGGAATACTGGGCCTGCTGGATAGGATATCGTCTTCGAGGTGTTATCATAAACCGGCTTGATAAAGTCCCACAATCCCTAAGGAGAATGGGAGACATGTTATAGAACCAAAGAAGCCTGGAGGAATGGCAGAATCGTAAATTATACTAAAGAATCATGTGGGTTCAATTATCTTCCAGAGAGCTTAAACAGCTTAAAAAAAAAAAAGTTTTTTTAAATTAATTAATTTATTTACAGAGATAGCGAGCACACGTGGTGTAGGGGCAGAAGAGGGAGAGAAAATCTCAAGCAGACTATGCCTGAGCGCGCAGAGCCTGATGCGGGCCTTCCTCTCACAACCCTGAGATCACAACCTGAGCCGAAACCAAGAGTGCACGCTCAACTGACTGAGCCACCCAGGAGCCACTTGAACTGATTTCTGAGACACAAAAAACAAAGCATTTTTATGGCAACGTTCCCCCATTCCGTCTAAGGATGGAAAGTGGCAGCTGCTTAGCAGCTGTCCCTACAATGGACTTAACAATTTTGAGAGGGAAATTGAAAACCCTGCCCACACAAGTAAAACTGCAATGGAAGAAAAATGCATGTTAGGACATGCAAGGAAGAACTTTTCAAGAATTCTTAAATCTTTTCAATCTTTTATGCTGAGTCATAAGCAATAAACACCCAAAGTCAAACATTTTTGACACCTCAGTTCATTCTTCAACTAAATATACTTATTGATAATCTAACATTTTCACCAAAGTTTTGTATTCTATTGTAATGCTCAGTTATTGGGACTAAATGGAAATGGCTCTTTAATTTGATCATCTTTATCAATCAAGTTTTATCAAAGAGGGGTCTCCTGGGAACACCTCTTTGAGCTAGGCTAACCGACCTAATTGCTCTTATTGGTCCAAAAGAAAAATATAACAAAACATACTATAAAACTACTATAGAAACATCAAGATATTTTCACAAGTAGGGATATTTTAGTAGCTTATCAAATATTTTTAAATGCTGTATTAAAATTCAGTTTTAAAGACTGTAAAGAAAGGAATAGCTCTGGCATCACATCTCATTCCAAAGGCTCAAGGAGAGCAGGGGACGGTTGACACCCACCAAGGTGTTTCAAGAGAACAAAGCGACACAGAATCCACTTCTGACTCAATGAAAAAGAAAATCGGATTTAAAAGTCAAGCTCTCCATTCAAAGCCGGTCGACAGAGAGGAGGGTGTGGGGGAGATGTGCGGATCTTACCGGTGGAAAGGCCTCCTAGAGGGTCGGAGAAGAGGACTGGGGAGAGAGGGGGGAATGTGGTGCACACGATGGGCCGAGTGCGCGGGCGGCGCGGCGCGAGCGGGAGTGCGGCGGCGGCCGGGCCTCTCCGGCAGGTCCGTGGCCTCCGGGGCGGGGGCAGGCTGCGGGGGGCCGGGCTTGCCCAGGTAACTGCCCATGAGGAGCAGTTCTGCGGGGTCGGGTCCTTCGAGCAGGGTCCGCGGCTCTAGGAGATTTCCGTTCACCGCCGACTTGGTTGGAGGCGAGGCGTGCAGGGTTCGCTGACGCCGCGCGTCCCGAACGAGCGAGGAGAAGGCGCGCGAACCGCGGGGCTCGCGGCTCAGCCCCCACCAGGCCGCGGTGACCCCCACGGCCAGCCAGGCCAGCGCCGCCGCCGCCGGCACCAGGTACAGCACGAGGCCGAACAGCGACAGGCCGAGGAGCGCCGCCCCGGCCGGGCCGCCGCAGCCCCCGCCCCGGCCCCGGCCGTCCCTGACGCTCGCTATGGGCCGCCGCCGCTCGCCTCCGCCAGCCGCCGCAGCCGCCGGAGACATCGCGGCTCCGCGCCGCGGAGAAGACTTAAATATCCCAGCGTGCACCGCGCCGCGCGTCGCGTCACCGCGCGCCGGCTGCGTCACTGCGCAGGCGACTCGTACGCGCGCCTGCCGCGGGCAACGCCGCTGCTGCCTGGCAACGCGCTAGACCCGACCCCACTCTGCAAACGCTGCCTCCCAGAAACACCGCGGTGGTCTTCTCGAGGCTTCCGCGCCTCCACCGCGCGGCACCCACCCCGAGGTGACACGGTAGAAGAGTCGCGTTAAAAATAAATGCTCCGGAAAGCGACCATTCACGTAATGCTTGATCCATGTTGTTTTCTAGAGGGCTGAACTCCCCGGAAGAGGTGGTAGGCACTTGCTACCAGAGGTGGTAAGTTTTTCAGTTGCCCTGTTTCTGCCAAAGGGGGTTTACATGCACAGCAACAGTGAAACGCCAGATCAGCCCAGACCAACCACCCTTGTTAAATGTGGATCTTATTCTAATAAATTACCGATCAAGCAGTCTAACATATTGCGGATCAAAGCTGAAGCGGCAAGCTAAGTTTGATTTCCTGCCCTACAAATTGGTTATGTGGGACAGTTACCTCAAATTTCACATCATGGTCCAGAATCGGGTAGATTTTGAGAATTTGTGATCAGTTAAATTTGGTGGTCTGGGAAAGTGAACTAGTGGTTGGTGAGGGCTGGGGAGTGTGTTGGGGGTCGGAAAATGGAGAATGACAGCTAAAGGGTAGGGTTTTCTTTTGGGGGGGACAAAAATGTTTTAAAACTAGATTACGGTGGTGGTTGCACAACCCTGTGAATTGTACGGTATATTAATTATATCTTAATAAAACCGTGGGGAAAAAAACCTTGGTGGTCTACGAATTCAGATTTTGATCGAGCTCAGCCTCCTCAGCCATTCATTCACTCCACTACTGATAAACATGAAAGGGGAAAGGGCAGGGTCTTCGGTCTCTAGAAGCCTTCTGTTTAGTGTAGAAGAAAGATGTGTAAGTAGAAAGCTACGATTCACTGTGGCCAGTATGATTAACAGAGCCACAAAAAAAGAGAGGGAATGATAAGGGGGAAGATAGGCTGGGAGGTGTTTCTTGAGTCCACAAAAACTGGTTAAAGACAAGAACTGGTTAAAGCAGGTTCAAGGCAGATGCAGGAGCAGTGTGCAGAAGCACAGAGATGGAAAGGAATATGGCTGGAGATAGGAGGTTTGAGGGAATAGAGAGGTTAGAAAGATAGGCTGGGCTCAGTAAAGAGGCCTCTGCGGCAACCTGAAGAGATGAGAAAGGCAGGCAGTTCTCCCCAACCCATTGTGAGGGTAATTCTGCTTCTGTCTGTTTGATTTCAACTTAGGAACAAATCTCAGCAGTAGCAGTGGGAGAGTGGGACAAGAGCCCAGCTGCAGTGAGTTAAACTATGGATGGAAGACCAGGAAGTGGAGGCAGTGAGTGCAGATTTTTCCATGCAAGGAATCTGGATAAGGAAGAAGAAAGTATCTAGCTCAGCAAGGGTCCTTTAAATTATCATATATTACTGGTATTCAGAGGAGGAACCAGACATAAAAGCCATCAGTGTACCCATGCCGTGAGAGTAAGATTACTTGGGAATTAATGTAGACAGAGAGGTCTGAGACTTAAACTCCAGGGCACCCCAGAGGTCGAAGAAATGGACACACAAACCTGCAAATCACTGAGTAAAATGCAAATATGACTACATTAAAATTTAACACTTCTGTATCGGAAAGGACAACATTTGCTAAAAAACAAGCTAAGACTGAGAAAAAACAACTAACTCATACAAACAAAAAATCCTCCTATAACTCATATTTAAAAACCATGTAATGAATTTATAAGGAACTCCTAAGAATCAGTACAAAAAGACTCAACTGTAAAAAAGGACAAGTGATATAAAAATGTAATTTATTGAATAGGAAACCCAAATGGCCAATAAGAAATAAATACATATGTACATGTATATCTGTATATACCTCACTAGTAATTTAGGAAAGCTTTACTGAAGTAACGAGAAACCATTTTGCATTCCTTTGCACAAGGAGAAACATTTAATAGTTCAACAAGATCAAATTTTGACAAGGATGTGAAACAAATGGAACAGACACGTTTGTGGATATGTAAAACTATAATTTGGAAAGCAATTTGGCAATATCCAATAAGACTGAAGAAATAGGTACCTTATAACGTTGCAATTCTATTTCTGGGTACAAAGTCATTGCAGCATCATTTGTATTACCAACAATTTGAACACACCTAAATGTCTAACGTCTACCAGCCCAAGAATGGAGAAATAGTGGCATAATTCATATAATAAAATACTCTAAAAGCAGCTGAAAACTAACCACCTTTCCAGCCATAATTAAGTGATTCCAGGCTAGTCCTCCCACCATGAACGACTATAAAAATGGACAAAATTTATGAAGCAACTACTTGCAGACAAAGAACGACAGGAAGTGCAAGACTGATCCCTGAGAGGAAACTCATGAAGTAAGCCCCTAAAATCACCTAGTTCCTCTAAGTGGGGACAATTTCCCAAGTGGGTGTAGACAGCTAGAGTCTGAGCAGAGTAGGGAGATCTCGCTTGGCTGAGGAGGCAAAAATCAGATTGAAGATAGCTGAAACCGCTGGAAACCACTGGGCAGAGCAACGGAAAGGAGGGTGTCATGCAGACAGGGAGTTCCAGAAGTCTATGTGTGAGTCCCCTAAAAATCTGTGGCTGAAAGCTGGCATGATGGTTAATTTTGTGTCTCAACTTGACCGGGCCTCAGGGTGCCCAGGGTCCTTGGTTAAAGATTATTTTGGGGTTTGTCTATGATAGTATTTCTGGAGGAGATGAACATTTCAAGTGGTAGACCAAGTAAAGGAGATTGCCCTTCCACAGTGAGTAGGCCTCAACCAATCTGTTGAAGGCCTGAACAGAACAAAAGGCCTGGGTAAGAATTCTCTCTGCCTGGCTTTTAGCTGGGACATCTGTCTTCTCTCTCCTGCTTTCAGACTTGAACTTGGAACTCACTCTATCAGCTCTTTTGCTTCTTAGGCCTTTGGCCTTGGATTGAAACTATACCATTGGCTCTCCTGGGTCCCAGCTTGTTGACTACAGATCTTGGGACTTCTCAGCCTCCATACTGCATGAACCAATTCCTGATAATATGTGTGTGTGTGTATACATCCCCTATTGGCTCTGTTTCTCTGGAGAACTCTGAATAATACAGCCAGGCAGTATATGCACATAGAGACTCCCTGAGGCTTCCTAGAAAGCAAAGTACTAAATGGGTTACAATTTGAACAGAGATATTAGAGTTAGAGCAGTCCTGGGGTAAGAGCGTTGCCAGGGGAGTTCTGGCCCTACCAAAACGGAGAGATCTCATAAGTGCATCCTTAACATCCTTGGAATCCAGTTGAAACAGCAGAGAGGTTACAACTTCAGGTAAGGATCATAGTTTAGAGTAAGATCTATTCTAGGTCTGCCTTAATAAATTCTAAAATCAAACCATGACAAGATCCACAGGAAACAAGTTTGGAGGTTGAGTCTCACCAAGTTAGTGGGGCTTGGGAAACACCCTAGGCTCTTCACTGATGTGTAAAGACAAAACAAAACCAAGAATAAACAAGTGTAAGGTCATTAGCCAGTAATTACACTGCCTACTAGAACAAGAATCCATATACCTCATGGAGAAATAAGAGACTCCAGAGTATTATTCACAATGTACAATATTCAATAAAAATCCCTTTAGACTGACAAAGAAACAAAAATGTGATCCATAGTCAAGAAAAAAAGCAGTATATAGAAATAAACCCAAGATGGTCTAAATGTTAGACCTAGCCAACCAAGATCTTAGTGGACTATTATAAATATATCCAAAGAATTAAAGGAAAGCATGGTCTTAATAAGTAAATAGATAGGAATCTGCCCAGAAATGGAAACTGTAAGGAAGGAAACGAACAGAAATGCTAAAACTAAAAAATAATTGAAATTTTTTACTAGATAAGCTTACCAGCAGATTGGAGACAGGAAAATAAAGTCCGTGGACTCAAAGACAGATCAGCAGAAATGATCTCATAATGAACAGAACCTCCAGGATCTATGAAGCAATTATCAAATAGTCTACCATACGTGCAACTGTACTCTCACAAGGAAAAGTGAGACTGGGGCAGAAATATGTATTTGAAAAATAATGTCTGAATTGCCAGGATGTGGTGAAAAATTACAGTTTAAAGATCCATGAAGCTGAACAAACTACAAAGCAACTCAAACAATAACTGCAGCTTCTAAGCAGAAACAAGGGAGGCTAGAGGACAGTGAAAGAGTTTTTTTAAATGAAGGGCCGGGGGCTGGGGGGGGGGGGGGGAGTGGCGCACTCGGAATCTCGCCATCCCAGAATTCTGCGTTCAGCAGAAAATCCTTCAAAAATGAGAGTGAAATAAAGACACTTCCTGAGAAATCTAAGAGAATTCATCACTGGCAGAACTGCACTACAAGGAATGTTAAAGGCTGCGCTTTAGAAGAAAGGGAGCTACAAGCAGATGGAAATGTGGGACTACACGGAGGAGTGGAGACCATCATGGTAAACAAGTGGGTGAATGTAAAAAGGCTGGTTTTTCATGATTTACTTTAAGAACTGATTGTTTCAAGTAAAAATAGAGAGACATTGTATAGGTGGGTATAACAAATAGAGAAGGAAAAGATGTAATAACAACCACCAAAAACTGGGTTGTGGGGAGGGCAAGTGTAATTACACTCTCGTAAGGTTATTACATTTGTGATATGGGAAGCAGGAAGTGGGACACTAGAAGTGCCAGGTCTGACATGAGAAAGAGGTATGGTGAAACAGAATTAGGAAAGTGATGTGTAAAGGTATTCGACAGTGACTATATCCTGGATCATGAGAGAGAGAAATCTTAAAGGTAAAAGAACTGATTATAAAGCAAGGTGCACTCTCTGAGCATAATGGAATCAAACTAGAGGATCAATAACAGAAGCAAAAGGAGAATCTCCAAACACCTGATAATTAAACAACACAATCTAATTAATCCATGAGTCAAATAGCAAGTCTCAAGGGACCTTAGGAAATATTTTGAAATGAATTAAAATGAAAATATAATGTATCAAAATCTGGAATAGGGGCTTTCGCTTCCGACATAAGATAACAGAACAACAGATTTGCCCTATGACCTAGAACAACAACAAAAAACCAGACAATATATGACAAAGTGGTTTCCAAGACTACAAATTAGACAATAAAGGGCTGTGATCACTGAACTGAGAAACCATGTGAGCCCTATGATCTTCAGAGCTTACTGTGTTGAGTTTCTAGGCAGTGTTACAGAAAGGAAGGGAACTGAGGAAGAGCCCAGTGGATTTCCTTACTTGAAATATAGGGCTAAGAGTTTGGGGAGATCAAAACAGCTGGAGTTTAAAGGGTAGAATAGCAGAGAGAAGAGAACTGTGAAGAGTTCCCAGAGATCTACAGAGGTTTCTCTCGAGTATTTAGCACAGTCCTCCTGAGTGTATGTTTATGGGGAAACTGCTCAATGCCAAAGAAAAAACCATCCAAAAGTATTAAAAGAAACAAGATCTGGCACTAACAAAGGGTCAAGAGCCATGTCTATTCTCACCAGCCAGCCTATAAAAACTCATAGTAGGATATCAGATGTATTCAGGAAGCTGCTGCCTCAGTAATGGGAAATAATCAGCCTTATACTGAGCACTGCTCTGGACCTACCTTATAGATCATAAAAGCACAACCTGAAAGGATCAAACTGTTTCCAACAATCTTACCTGCATCCCAAAACAAAGTTCAAGAAAATACACAGGACTAAAAAAATGACCAGCACTCAAGGTAAAATTCAGTGTCTGGCATCCAAACAAAGATTACCAGGCACGTAGACAAGCAGGGAAACAGCTCATCGAGAGGAGTGTACTCAATCGAAACTGACCCAGAACTGACACGTTAAAATGACCAGAGGACTATAAAAATTATTTTAACGATTCCATATGTTCAAAAAGATAACTAGGAGATGGAAAAATATAAGAAGAAATAGTGGCCTCAAACTTCCCAAACATAATGACAAATACACATCCTCCTATCTGAAGCTCAATCTCAAATACAAGAAACAAAGAGAACTATAACGAGTCACATCGTAACAAAATTGTTCAAAACCAGCGATACAGATAAGACCCTAAAGACAGCTAGAGAAAAAAGACGTGTTACTTACAGAGGAACAAAGATAAGGATAATCCAAATTTCTTCTTGGAAATAATGCAAAGGAGAAGACAGCAGAGTAGCAACTTTAAAATACTGATAGAAAAAACTCTAAATCTAGAATGAGATACCTGCTGAAAGTATCTTTTAAAAAGGTGAGATAAAGAGGTCTTCAGACATACAAAAGCTAAGAAGAATCCAACACTACCAAACTAACAGTATAAGAAATGTTAAAAGATGCCCTTCAGGCGGAAGGAAAATGATCCCAGATGGAAACCTAGGTCTACACAAAGGAATGAATTCTGAGCACCGGAAATGGTAACTGTGTACGTAGGTATTTATGACTTTTCCTCCTCATTATTTAAATCTCTTTAAGAGATAACTGAGTGACCTAAGCAAAATGGCAGAGTAAGCAGCTTCAAGCTCCCATCTTCCAACAGAAACAAAAAAAATAAGCAGTGGGGCGCCTGGGTGGCACAGCGGTTGAGCGTCTGCCTTCGGCTCAGGGCATGATCCCGGCGTTATGGGATCGAGCCCCACGTCAGGCTCCTCCGCTATGAGCCTGCTTCTTCCTCTCCCGCTCCCCCTGCTTGTGTTCCCTCTCTCGCTGGCTGTCTCTATCTCTGTCGAATAAATAAATAAATAAAATCTTTAAAAAAAAAAAAGCAGTAACTGCTAGAAGCGACTTTATCAGAACTCTGGAAAACAATGAGAGGTTTACATCAACCAAACAAATGCTGAATCAAGAAAGCAGCAATTTTAAAGAGGAGAAAAACTTTGTGGTTTGGTTTTGTTTTTTTACTTGTCCTTCTCCCACCTACTCTCCATCTTGGCAGCAACCTTGAAGACAGAAACCTACCTTCCCAGTGTAGGAACCTGGTCACTGGTTCCATAGGGAACACCCTAGACCTAATTTGCAAATTACTATGTGTATCTGCTCTATGTGGGGGCGACCTGAGGGAATGATGCAGGAACTCATTTCTATTTTGCCAAACTTGGAACTCACTCAGGCTGGAAAAGCAATGGGCGTTGCTTGAAAACACCGCAAGGAAAACAAACCACCACAAATGCATCGGGCAAAAGGTTACGGTTGAGACACAATGAACCACTGTTATAGACTGAATTTTGTCCCCTCAAAATATGTATGCTGAACCCCAATCCTCAATGTAACTGTATTTGGAGATAGGTTCTTTATTTTTTTAAAAAAAGATTTTATTTATTTACCTGACAGAGAGAGAGCACAAGCAGGGGAGTGGGAGAGGGAGAAGCAGGCTCCCTGCTGAGCAGGGAGCTCGATGTGGGGCTCCATCCTAGGACCCCGGGATCATGACCTGAGCTGAAGGTAGATGCTTAACCGACTGAGCCACCCAGGTGCCCCAGAGTTAAGTTCTTTAAAAAGGTAATTAAACTTCAATGAGGTCATATGTGTGGAGCCCTAACCCAATAGGACTAGTGTCCTTACAAGAAGAGGTAGAGGTGGCTCAGTTGGTTAAGCATCTGACTCTTGGTTTCGGCTCAGGGCATCATCTCAGGGTCCTGGGATTGAGCCCCATGTCAGGCTCCCAGCTCAGTGGGGAAACTGCTTGAAGATTCTCTTGCTCTGCCCTTCCCTCTCCCCTCCCTAAATAAATAAATAAATCTCAAAAAAAAAAAAAAAAAAAAGTAGAGACCCCAGGGATGTGTACACAGAAAGGCCATGTGAGAACCCAGCAAGAAGATGGACATCTGCAGTCAAGAAGAGAGGACTCAGAAGCCAGCACTAACAACACATTGATCTTGGCCTTTCAGCATCTGAGAACTGTGAAAAAACTAATTTCTACTGTTTAAGATACCTAGTCTGTGGTATTTTGTTATGGCAGGCCCCTAGCCGACTAATACAGACTGCCTAAAGTACGGGAGGGAAAGCTGGGGAGTTTCTTTGGGAAATCAGGGCATTTGTAATCACCTATGTATAAGAGAGAATTTAGAAAGCCACATGCATGCCCAGGGCAAGGTGTGTGCTCAGAATATATCTGACAAGATCCTAAGTTTTCACCTTGGTCTGATCCCTAGGATCAGTAGAGGCCTTGGTAAGTGTTAAAAAAAAAATAAAAAGCTGCAGCATGGAGGCAATCTACAAAGACTAGAAGTGGGGTTTTTTTCCTTCTATATTTAGCTCCTGGTATTCAAGGACATCTCTATCAAACCATTAGCTGAACACAAGCCAACATGACTGCGACTTCAGTGACCACACATGACAATGATATAGCCTGCAAAAATAGTTTGGAAAAGTCACAAAACAAGTGGACTATTACAGCCTTCAATGATTTTATTTTTAAAAAACCCCAGCAGGGGCGCCTGGGTGGCACAGCGGTTAAGCGTCTGCCTTTGGCTCAGGGCGTGATCCCGGCGTTATGGGATCGAGCCCCACATCAGGCTCCTCTGCTATGAGCCTGCTTCTTCCTCTCCCACTCCCCCTGCTTGTGTTCCCTCTCTCGCTGGCTGTCTCTATCTCTGTCAAATAAATAAATAAAAAATCTTAAAAAACCCCAGCAAACAGCAAGGCAGGGGAGATCAGATTTCCAGAGTTACTACATTATAATATACAAATGTCCAATGACATTGTCAATGACAATCACAAGCCATGCAAAGAAACAGGACAGTACGGTCCACTGAAAGTAACAAAAATAAATAGGCAGAAATCGCCCCTGAGGGCACCCAGACCTTAGACTTACCAGACAGAGACTTTAAAAGAACAGTGTTGAAGATGCTCAGGAACTAAAGGACATCAGGGAAATGATGTATGAGCAAAATGAGGATATTGATAAAGAGATAAATTACAAAAAGGAACCAAAGAGAAATTCTGGAGCTAAAAAGTACATTAACTGAAATAAAACATTCATTAAACAGTTTCAAGAGCAGATCTGAGCAGGCAGAAGAATCACCGAACTTGACCGAAATTATCCAGTCTGAGGAGCAGAAAGAAAAAAGATTGAGAAAAAATGAACAGAGACTAAGAGACCTGCAGTACAACAACAAGAAGCCCAACAAATGCATTATGGGAGTCTCAGAGGAAAGAAAGAGAAACAATATTTGAAACAATGGTCAGAACGTTCCAAATTTAGTGAAAGATATGAATCCTCACATCCAAGAAGCTAACAAACTCAAAATAAAATAAGCCCAAAGAGATGCACACCAAGACACGTTATAATCAAGCTATATGAAGAGAATCTTGAAAGCAGCAAAACAGAAGCAACTTGTCAAGTACAAGGGATCCTCAGTAAGACTAGCGCCTGATTTATGATCTGAAACCATGGAGACGTGAAGGCAGTGAGACACTACATTGAAAGTGGTGAA
The DNA here is from genome assembly GCF_017311325.1 of Ursus maritimus. Taxonomy (NCBI): domain Eukaryota; kingdom Metazoa; phylum Chordata; class Mammalia; order Carnivora; family Ursidae; genus Ursus; species Ursus maritimus. Next base: position 9,544,910 of record NW_024424452.1, on the reverse strand, counting down.
AGATACCTGCACTCCCATGTTTACTACAGCATTATTTACAACAGCCAAGATGTGAAGACCACCTAAGTGCCCGTGCCATTTACGACTACATGGATGAACCCTGAGGGCATTATGCCAAGGGAGATACATCAGAGAAAGACAAATACTGCATGATATTCTATGTGGAATCCAAAACATCCAGCCTCTTAGAAACAAAGAGTAGAATGGTGATTACTAGCGGCTGGGGGGGGGGGGTGCCGAGGAATGAAGGAGATGTTGTTTAAGTGTACAAACTTGCAACCAATAGAAAAATGACTCCTGGAGATCTAATGCACAACATAGTGGTTACAGTCAACAGTACTGTATTATAAACTTCGAAGATGCTAAGAGACTAGAACTTAACTGTTCCTACCACAAAAACAATGTTAATTATGTGACACGATAGAAGTCTTAGTTAAAGCTAGGGTGGTAATCTTTTTTTTTTTAAAGATTTATTTATTTATTTGACAGAGACAGAGACAGCCAGTGAGAGAGGGAACACAAGCAGTGGGAGTGGGAGAGGAAGAAGCAGGCTCATAGCGGAAGAGCCTGATGTGGGGCTCAATCCCATAACGCCGGGATCACGCCCTGAGCCGAAGGCAGATGCTCAACCGCTGTGCCACCCAGGCGCCCCTAGGGTGGTAATCTTACTGCAATACACGAATGCATCAAATCAACACACTGTACACCTTAAACTCACACAGTGTTCTGTGTTTATGTCTCAAAAAAAAATGGCAAAAGGAAAAACTTGTCAACCAAGAACTCTACATCCAGGAAAATTTTCCTTCAAAAATGAAAAAGAAATTAACTTATTCACAGTTCCAAAAACTGTGGAAGTTCAATAACACTAGATACCCCTGCATAAAATGCTTAAGTAAGTCCTTTCAATGGAAATGAAAGAATATGAGTTAGGAACTTAAAGCCATATGAAGAAACAAAGATCTCTGGTAAAGGTAACTATATGGGCATATAGAAAAACCAGAATTATTGTATTTTGGTTTATAGCTCCATGTTTTATTTCTTACATGATTGAAAGACAAATGCATTAAAAATAATTATAAATCTGTGCTGCTGGGCACACCATATATAGAGATGTAATTTGTGACAACAACAATAGTGGGGGGTGGAGTTGCATAGGAGCGGTTTTCATGTGCTATTAAAGTTGTCAATTCAAACTAGATTGTTACACATTTTGGATGTTGAATGTAATTCCATGGCAACCACAAAGGAAATGTTTTTTAAATACCTGCAAAAGGAAATGAGAAGCAGTCAAAATGGTTCACTACAAAAAAATTAAATACAAAAGAAGGCAGTGATGGAAAAAAATGAAGGACAAAAAAAGTATAACACACAGAAAACTAATAGGAAAAACGAAAAGTCCTTCCTTATAAGTAACTGCTTTAAATATAAATTAAAAATTTCAGTCAAAAGGCAAAGATTGACAAAAGGGATAAAAACATGATCCAACTAGGTGCTGTCTACAAAAGACTCAACTGTATATTTTTAATTTTGGGGGGAAGGTGGGGGGAAGGAGGGGAAGGGCAGAGAACCCCTCCTCTCCCTTTCCACCCTCCACCCTGCTGCTAGTGCTCTCCCGCTCTCTCTCAAATACATAAAATCTTCAAAAAAACAAAACAAAACAAAAAACCATTATGAGACAGAGACATTATCTATTGATAAAAGAGCCAATTTTATCAAGAAGATGTAACAATTATAAACAGACATGTAATTTAAAAAACAGTGCCCCAAATTATATGAAGCAAAAACTGAAGGAATTGAAGGGAGAAACAGTTCTGTGCTAACAGAGTTCAAGATACTACTTTAAATGGATTGACTATCTATACAGAAGCTCAACAGGGAAACAGATCACCTCAACAGCTCTACAAACCATCTGTACCTAAAAGACATACATAGACCACTGTACCCAACAACAGAATATACATCCTTCTTAAGTACACACGGAATATTTCCCAGGACACAGCATAAGTCAGACCACAACCTAAGTCTTGATAAATTTTAGAAGACTGAAATCATACCATGCATCTTCTTGGACCACAAAGGAATAAAAACAGAAATCAGTAACAGAAGGAAAATTGAAAAAATTCACAAGTATGTGGAAATTAAACAACACTATTAAATAAACAGTGGGTCAAGGAAGAAATCACAAGGGAAATTAAAAAACAGGCAAATTCAAATGAAAAGATAACATAATTAAATTTACGGGATGCTGTGAGGGCAGTGCTCAGAAAAATGTATAGTTGTAAATGCCTACATTTAAAATGAGGAAAGATCTCAAATCAATAACCTAACTTTATACCATAGGGTAGTAGGAAAAAAGAGCAAACTATATACAAAGCTAGCAGAAAAAGGAAATAATAACGATTAGAATGGAGATTAATGATACACAGAGTAGATTAATGATACAATAGAGAACCAATAAAACCAAAAATGATACACAGAGTAGATTAATGATACAATAGAGAACCAATAAAACCAAAAAGTCGGTTCTTTGGAAATATCAACAAAATGGGCCAACCTATAGATATACGGACATAAAAAAGAGAAGGCATTAAATAACTAAAATCAGAAATGAAAGTGGGGACACTACTACCAACCTTAGAGAAATAAAAAAGGATTATAAGAGAATACCATGAATACACCAACAAATAAAATAATCTAAATGAAATGGACAAATTCCTAGCAACATGCAAATTAAACCAACTGAAGATGGACTAGAAATCTTAATTTTTATTTAAATTCTAGTGAGTTAACATACAGTGCAATATCGGTTTCAGGAGTAGCATGCAGTGATTCATCACTTATATACAACACCCAGTGCTCATCGCAAGTGCCCTCCTTAATACCCTTCCATCCATCTAGCCCATCCCCCAACTACCTCCCTCGATCAACCCTCAGTTTGTTCTCTATTGTTAAGACTTTCTTATGGTTTGTTTCCCTCTCCCCCCTTCCATATGTCCATCTGTTCTGTTCCTCAAATTCCACATATGAGTGAAATCCTATGGATTTGTCTTTCTCTGACTGACTTATTTTGCTAGAATAGAAATCTCAATAGACTTATCACAAGTAAAAGGACTGGAGCGCCTGGGTGGCTCAGTCGGTTAAGCATCTTACTCTTGGTTTCAGCTCAGGTCATGATCTCAGGGTTGTGAGATTGAGCCCCGCATATGGCTCCACACTCAAGGTGGAGTCTGCTTGGGATTTTCTCTCTCCTTCTCTCTGCCCCTCCCCCCACTTGTATGTGCTCTCTAAATAAACAATTTTTTTAAAAAAGTAAAAAGACTGAATCAATAATCAAAAACCTCTCAACAAATAAAGACAAGAACCAGATGGCTTCACTGGTGAATTCTACCAAAAACTTAAAGAAGAATTACCACCAACTATTCTCAAATTCTCCCAAAAAATAGAAGAGAAGGGAACACTTTGTAAGTCATTCTATGAGAGCAGATACCAAAACTAAATAAAGACATCATAAGAAAACTATAGACCAACATCCTTTATGAAGACAGATGCAAAAATTGTGAACAAAATACCAGCAAACCAAATGTGACAGGATTATACACCATGACCAAGTGGTATTTATCCTAAGGATGTAATAAGCATGGTTCAATATATGAAAAGCAATGTAATACATCACATTAATCGGACAAAGGAAAAACACATAAGCATCTCAACTAATGCAGAAAAGACATTTGACAAAATCCAACATCCTGTCACAATAAGAACTCTCAGAAAAGCAGAAATAGAAAATTCCTCAACATGATAAAAGGTATTTATGAAAACTCCATGTTTAATAGCATATTCAGTGGTGAAAGACTGAAGTGCACCTGTAAGATCAAGAACAAGAGAAGGATCAGCACCTTAGCAACTGCTACTTGACAATGAACTAGAAGTTCTAGCCAGAGATACTAGACAAGAAAAAGAAGTAAAATACATTCAAATTCCAAAGGAAGAAGTAACACCATCTCTATTTGTAGATGACATGATCCTATACAGAAAATCCCAAAGAACTTAAAAGAAAGCCACTAGAGCTAGTAAACAAAATCAACAAAAGTTGAGGGTATAAGATCAACTCACAAAATCAATCGTGTTAAATTGTGTTTGTATACATCTGCAATAAATAATCCAAAAAAGAAATTTAGAAAGCAATTCCATTTACAGTAGAATCTAAGATACTAAGATATCTAGTAATAAATTTAGCCAAAGATTTGTACACTGAAAACTATAAAATACTGCTGAAAGAAATTAAAGAAGATATAAACAAATAGAAAGACACCCCCTGTTGATTAGAAGACTTACTGTTAAGATGACAGTATTACCCAAAGCAATCTACAAATTCAAGGCAATCCCTATCAGAATTTCAACAGCCTTGGGCGCCTGGGTGGCTCAGTTGGTTAAGCGTCTGCCTTTGGCTCAGGTCATGATCCCAGGGTCCTGGGATCGAGTCCCACGTCGGGCTTCCTGCTCCGCGGGGAGCCTGCTTCTCCCTCTCTCTCTGCCTGCCACTCTGCCTACTTGTGCTGTCAAATAAATAAATAAAATCTTGAAAAAAAAGTAAAAAAGAATTTCAACAGCCTTTTTTTTCAGACATAGAAAAGTCAATCCTCAAATTCATATGGAATTGCAAGGGTTCCAAATATGCAAAACAATACTGAGAAAGAATCACTTAACCTAAATATGAAAGTCAAGACCATAAAAATTTTAAGAGAAAACACAGGGGTAAATCTTTATGACCTTGGATTTCATATCAAAAGCATTAACAACAAAAGAAAAACTAAGGGCGCCTGGGTGGTTCAGTTGGTTAAGCCTCCGACTCTTGGTTTTGGCTCAGGTCACAATCTCAGGCTTGTGAGATCAAGCCCCACATCAGGCTCCATACTCAGTGAGAAGTCGGCTTGAAATTCTCTCTCCCTCTCCTCCTACTCCCTCTCTCTCTCACATGCACTCTCTCTCTCTAAAATAATCTTTTAAAGAAAAAGGAAGAAAAACTAAATTGGATTTCAACAAAATAAAAAACTCCTGTGCATCAAAGGTGATTATCAAGAATGTGCAAAGACAATCCACAGAATGGGAGAAAATATCTGCAGATCAGAAATCTGATCAGAGTTTAACATCCAGAATATACAGCAAGTCTCTACAACTCAACAACAAAAAGAGGAATAGTGCAATTTAAAAAAAAAGCAAAGGACTCATATAGATATTTCTCAGAAGATACACAAATGGCCAACAAGGACATGAAATCAGTATCATTAGTCATTAGAGAAATGTAAATCAAAAGCACTATGAGGGGACGCCTGGGTGGCACAGCAGTTAAGCGTCTGCCTTCGGCTCAGGGCGTGATCCCGGCGTTCTGGGATTGAGCCCCACATCAGGCTCCTCCGCTATGAGCCTGCTTCTTCCTCTCCCACTCCCCCTGCTTGTGTTCCCTCTCTCGCTGGCTGTCTCTATCTCTGTCAAATAAATAAAATAAAATCTAAAAAAAAAAAAACCACTATGAGATACCATCTCATACCTACTAGGATGACTATAATAATAGTTTAAAAAAGGAAAGTAAGTGTTGGTGAGGATGTGGAGAAACTGGAACCCTCAAATATGGCTGTGGAAAAAAGTTTGGCAGTTCCTCAAAAAAATAAATATATACAACTACCGTATATCCAGTAATCTCACTTCTGGGTATACAGCCAAAGGAAATGAAATCACAATCTTGACGAGAGGGCTTACAATAAGTAAGAGATGAAAACAACCTAAGTGTCCAGCTATGGGAGACTGCATGAAGACAATCTGGTATGTACATAGAATGGAATATTATTCAGCCAAAAAAGAAGGAAATCCTGCTTTTTGTGACAACATAGACGGACCTTGAGGGAATTATGCTAAGTGAAATAAGACAGAGACAAATACTATGTCCTCACTTATATGTGGACTCTAAAAGAATCTATGGCGGTTGCCAGGGCCTCCGGGTGGTGAAGGAAATGAAGATATGTTGGTCAAAGAGTACAGAGTACAAACTTTCAGCTATGAATGAATAAGTTCTGGAGATATAATATATATTATGACAATAAGTAACAATGCTGTATTGCATACTTGAAATTTGTTAGGAGGGTAGATCTTCAATATTATCACCACACATACACACGTACTGAGGAAAGACTGCGAAAGGTAAGGATGTCCACTCTCATTAGTTCTATTCAACATTACCAGGGCAATCGAGGCAAGAAAAAGAATGAAATAACATCCAAATTGGAAAAGAAGAAGTAAAAGTGTTCCCTATTTGAACATGACATGATTGTGTTCAGAGAAAATCTGATACAATCTACCAAAGAACTGCTAGGGCTAATGAGTGAACTGAGCGAGAGTACATGAAACAAAACAGGATCAGTATATAAAAATCAATTACAGCAACAATTAAAATTTTATACTTAAAAATATAATACCAATTACAATAGCATAAAACATGAAATATTCAAAATTTAACAATACATGCAAAACTTCTACACTAAAACATGACACAAATCTATAAAACATTTTTGAGAGAAATTAAAGAAAACCTAATTAAATGGAGAGATATATGCTCACGGATTGGAAGATTCGATATTGTTAAGATAGCCATTATCCTCATGTTGAACTACAGATTCAGTGCAGTACCACTGAAAATCCCGGTAGATTTTCTTTTCTTGTAGAAACCGACTGATTTAAAATATACATGGATATGCAAAAAAACCCAGAATAGCCAAATCAATTTTGGCAAGAGAAATAACAATAACAAAGTTGGAGGGCTTACACTACCTGACTTGAAGACTACAGTAAAAGTTGCAGCAATGAAGACAGTATGCTGTTGGCATAAACAGACATATAGTTTATGGGAAGAGAATAGAGAATCCAGAAAAAAAGACTAATATATGTGTAATTAGCTGATGATCTATATTGGCACCATTGTAATTCAATGGGGAAGATGCTGGAACACTGGAGGTACTAGCTCGCTATTACTGCAGAACAAATTACTCCACAATTGAGTGGCTTAAATCAACATTTACTCACAGTTTCTGAGAGTCAGGAATTTGAGAGTGGCTTACCTGGGTGGTTCTGGCTCAGGAGCTCTTATGAGGTGGCAGTCAAGGCATCAGTGAGGGCTGCCGTCACATGGAGGCTCAACTAGTGCTGCAGGATTGCTTTCAAGATGGCTCACTCGCTTAGTATTCAGAGGACGCCCCAGTTCCTTGCCAGCCTTTGGCAAAAGACCTCAGTTCTTCACCATGTGGACCTCTCCATAGGTTAATTGTCCTCAACGTGCGGCATCTGGCTTCCCACAGGGTGAGTGATCCAAGGAGGGCGAGCAAGGCGGAAGCCAAAATGCCTTTTATGCCTTAATTTTGGGTCACACACCATCATTTCTACCACATTCTATTCATTAAAATCAAGTCATTAAGTACAGCCCACACCTAAGAAGAATTAGGTTCTATCATCTGAAGACAGGAATATCAAAGAATTCGTGAACATATTATAAAATGCCCACACTAGATATCCATATGGAACAAAATTAATCTCAGCCCCTACCTCATACCACACACACAAAAATAATTCAAAATGGACCAGAGAGGGGTGCCTGGTTGGCTCAGTCAGTAGAGCGTGTGACTCTTGGTTTTGGGGTTGTGAGTTAGAGCCCCACGTTGGGCACAGAGATTACTTTAAAAAAATGGATCAGAGAACTAAATAAAGGGTAAAACTATAAAACTTCTAGAAGGAAACATAGGAGATAATCTTTGTGACCTTTGTGTGCAAAAAGTACTTACCATTAAAAATAATTCAATGTTGTACACATAGCATATGGATAAATGTCAAAAACAATGTTAAGTGGAAAGAGCAAAGTGGCGTAATGATACCCGCAAAGTTCAAGGATTCTAAATAATAATACACCCAATGTGGATACCTACACATGTATTAAGATACTACGTGCATGCATGGGAAGAAAACACACAACTTCCACATCATGTTCACCCCTGGAAAGGGAGAGAAAGAACGGAACGGCATCCAGGTGGCATACACAAAGGAACTTCAATTTTATCTCTAATGTATTGTTATTTTCAACTAATTAATTAGTTTATTTTTAAAGATTTTATTTGAGTGGGAGAGAACCTGTGTGTGCATGAGAGAGAGGGCACATGAGTGGGGGGAGGGGCAGAGGGAGAAGCAGACTCCGTGCTGATGAGCAGGAAGCCCCGTGCAGGGCTGGATCCCAGGACCCCGGGATCATGACCTGAGCCGAAGGCAGATGGCAGATGCTTAACCAACTGAGCCACCCAGGCGCCCCTGTATTGTTATTTTTAAAGATTTGAAACGCGGCAAAACATAAACATTTGGTATATGTAGGTGACAGAAGAGATATTCATTATATTATCCTCTGTACATTTCTGAGGTTAAAAATTTTTTTTAAAGGATCCAGTGGATTTGGCAATGGGAGGTTATTGGTGACTGGAAAAGATCCCTGTTTTTATTAATTTATATTGGGGTCAGCAAACTATGGCTGCAAGCAGACCGCCTGTTTCTATAAATAAAGTTTCCGTGGAACAGAGACACGCTCATTAGATTATGTATTGTCTGTGGCAGAGTTGAGTAGTGACAGAGACCATATGGCCTCTACACCTAAAATATTAACCACCTGGCCCTGATTTATATCCTCTACAGTGCTTGCCTTAGTGTCTTACGCGTGGTAAGCTCTAGAGAAATGTGCTAGTGCTCCCAACAGTGCACGTGGCTTACTTTGTTCAGTAAATAGTAGTTGAGCTCCTACTAACGGCCAGATAATGCTGTAGGCCCAGATTATAGTCCACAAGACAGAACTGGACCCTGCACTCCTGCTTCTTTGTTCTGAGATCCAGGCTGCCTTGGAGTATAGCACAGTGCTTTCTCTGCTACTTCCCACTAGAGGGCAGCCTGAAGCTTTTCCATAACGGCACAGTGACAAGCGGTTAATCTACACCGCCTGTGAACTGCGGTGGAGGACAAAACACCAGACTACCTAAGGTTTGTACTTATTCTCTCAAGATTGTCATTGACAAAATTATAAAATGGGTCAAGTCTGTCTTTGGAACTCCCAGCTTCCTATTTCTTCTTCACCTTTTCTTACAGGCACCACTTACTTGCAAGTAAAAAATGTGGCAGAACCAATCAAGTACATCTCACAGCAATAGATCCGTCAGGGTGGGGAGGGAGAGAAGATTCCTGGGGACGGAGGGATCAACCTGGTCAGCACACAACTGCAGGCCAGAAGCCACCCTGCACGCAGAAACATGTGGGTGCCTGCTTGTACGTATAGACACCAACATGAACGTCTACCCACATTAAAAGAGAAGAAACACAGACCTCCTGTTAATTAATTCAGTAGTTATTGTGCACCCACTGCCTGCCTTGTGGCACACAAGACACAGAAATGAGCACTGCAGACACAGGACCAGCTCTCAAGGAACATGCAGTTTAACAGGGAAGTCAGACAGTAAACACACAGAAATGCACCGACAGTACAGAAGCAGAAAAGAAAAAGACTGTTTCGGTTACTAATAGCATAAGAAACCAATAACATATGTAGTGGTATAAAACAATTTTCTTTCCCTTTCTCTCTCCTTCTCTCCTTCCTTCCTTCGACAGAGAGCACAGGTGGAAGGGGCAGAGGGACAATCTCAAGCAAACTCCGCGCTGAGTGCAGAGCCTGATGTGGGGGATTGATCTCCTGATCCTGAGATCATGACCTGAGCTGAAACCAAGAGTCGGACGCTGAACCGACTGCGCCACCCAGGCGTCCCAAATGATCATTTTCTGATCCTCAGGGATTCTGTGATTCCAGCGCACTGGCTTGTTTCTGGTCTGCAATGTCTGGGAACTCAGCTAGGAAAACTCAAAGGCTAGGGGTGCTTGATGGTAGGGGTCTGGAATCATCTAGAGGCATCTTCACTCACACAGCTAGTGGCTGATGCTGGCCGTCAGCTGAAACCTCTGCTGAACTGTGGGCTGGAACAGACGCACATTTCTTCCGCCTGTTGTCTCTCCATGTTGGTTTGAGCTCCCTCAGAATATGGCAGCTTGGTTGAAAGAGCAAGCGCTCCCAGAGAAAAAGGGGGGACGTGCACAGCACTTTGATGATCTAGCGTGGGAAGTACCACAGTGTCGCTTTTGTCCTACCGTATTTGGTCGAGGCCATCTCAAAGATCTGCACGGGTTCTAGGGGAAGAGACATACTGCCACCGTCACGTGATGGAAGCAGCAGTAAGATTATATTGTAAGAAGAGCATGCGGGATGGGAGATATCACTGCGGCCATCTTCAGAAAATACACTCTGCCCCAGGCTGTCATGATAGCATAGGATGGGGGGCACACCTTAGCCAAAGAGGGCTGTCAGCAAAGGCCTCTGTGAGGAAGTCTTGTCTCAGGCGGAGGGGATCGGGGGCTAAGAGGAGCCTGGGGAAGAGCTGCAGGTGGAGGTACTTAAAGGGCTGCAGTCCAAAGAGAGGCTGGCATGTGGGAATGCTGGGTTTCCGTGTGTTGAAAGCAGAGGCAAGGGAAGAGTGCTGTGGGAGGAAGATACTCAGGGAAGATTCCGTGTGCTCTGGGCCATGCCCTCTGTGCTGGACCCCTAAGAATAGCAGCAGCCTCCAGGCAGTGGTGTCCTAGGAAAAGAGGAGCTGGGGGGGACAGGAGCACACTGGTGAGAGTGGGGAAGAGGTGCGTGGTTTAGCTGCCATCCTACCCCAGAGGCCCCAGTATGGAAGATAAAATCGAATCTGGCCAAATCTTATCCAGACGAAGTAATGGAAGTCTGGAGAAAATAGCTCTGCCTCTACCAGATGCCAGAGGCAGCTGGAAATAGAGGCCGCACAGCTGTATCAGCGACGCAGTGGAGGCGGGGAGATCCAGCACGTTGCTATCACTCAGGCACCTGCTACCTGTACTCCTTGCCGTCGTCCTCAGATCACTGACTCGGGGTTCTTTCTCATCTTATACTTGGGACTGAATGTGTGTCCAGCTGCTGGGCGTGCCTCCAGCCAGACCCAAGAGGTTTACCTTTAAAATGAATACTCTGTATCACTGTGCAGGTATCAATACATCCTGTCAGGTCGAATTATAATTCTCTGTATGCAAACGACAAGAGATAAAACCAGAATCATACCCGTGCAACTTAGGTTAGAGTCTGGCTTGTGTGTTCTCTAAACATATACCTTCGATCCACCTACAGACATATGACCCAGATTACGTGGACACTAAACTCCTTGCCACGCTGATCTATGCTTCTGTGTGAAATGCCTTTACTCAGCTGGGGAAAACCTACTTATCTTCTAAGATTCAGCCTGAGTGTCACCACCCGTGTGAACGCTTCCTCAGCCCCAAACATATGGCCATGCCCACCCTGCGGTCCCCACTCTATCTTGTAGAGGCTACTTTCATCGCATTTATTCACGGTGTGCATTTCCATAGATATGACTCCCCACTCAGGTCTCTGTGCTCTTTGGAGATCTGGACTGTACCTTATTTTTTCACGTTCGGATGTGCAACGCAGCGAGCACTCAATAAATGTTGGCAGATTGTTGCATGAGTGCAAATTTCATCTTCAGACTGAAGCTAACAAGAGTGTGACTCCCCTGCTTTGCTGGGAGATCGCAGACAGGGCGGGTTGTCTTTTACCTGAAGCGGAGCCCGTGCCCGAACTGAAGGCTCTAACAACCCCTGCCCGCCGTGTGGTGCCTGCCGAGCTGGTGCCGGTGGCTGTTCTAAGTGCTTGCCATGCACTCGTTCACCTAGTTCTCCTGCCAGCCCGGCCACTGCAAGTCCAGTACGGGTGACAATGCGGCTCACCTGGAGAACAGGACCCCAATGGACAGATGAAGTGAGGAAAGAGATGGGAGAGGTGCCATGAGCCGGAGAACAGAGGCGGGGGCTGGAGCGTGGAGTTCTGCATGCTGTCTCTGTACTGGGGGGAGGTTTCCACTGCCTGCTGCAGTCTGCGACCCTGAGACATAACCTATACACAGCACGGGCAGGGTTGTGCATCACCTGGGAGCACATGTACCATCACTAAAATGAGTAGTAGCACGCTCAAACTTCTCAATAAAAAATTAAAAGTGCCTCATGTTTCCGGTTCCGTAGAAGATGGAGTAAGCACATCCATGACATTCCTCTGGCTAGTTGCAACCAAAACTCCTGTTCAAAATACATGCGACAGCTACCAAAAGACCTCTTAAAAGGTGGAGGAAAGAAGGCAAACTGGCTAGAGACCTGAGAGAAGACCAGTGGTGAGTTCCCCGGGTTGTCTGTTTCTTTTACCCTCTATTTATCTTGGCTTGGGTGACAGAGCAGTTTACAACCAGAAGATGCCAACAGACCCCCCCATCCAACTGCCCCACATGGAAAAGCCCCAAGAAAAGCCCACTCTGTCTAGCCAAATGACCAGGAAGAGGGTAGTTCCACAGGATGGTACCCTTTTGACTACAGCCACCCTACTCCAGGCAAATACCAGGAAAGAGCCCATACCATTCCCCTCCCCGTCACACACTCCCCATCACATACACAGTACCCCGTCAGGTACTGCAGAGACTGCGGGACAAAGCCCAGCTGACCGATCCCCACTCTGCCCCAACAGAGCAGAAGTGGCACCTCTCCCCTCCCCACCAAGCACTGAAGAGACTGGGAAGGAGCCCTACTATCCACAACCCGCACTAACTGAATAATACTAAAAAAGGTGGCACAGCATCCCCTCTCAAATACAGTGTGAGGATCTAGAAAAAAAGGATTTCTTTTTTTAGGGTCCGAACCCATGACCCTGAGATCAAGACCTGAGCTGAGATCAAGAGTTGGATGACTAAGTGACTGAGCCACTCAGGCGCCCTGTGGGAAAAGGGATTCTTTAAATATGGGTATGAAGTACTGGGCATGCCTCCCCAAGCAGCCCATGTGTGAAACCAATCAGCATCAACAGAGCAAAAGCTTTGAGAACTGAACTACAATGTGGAAAACTCTGCGGGTTCAAACTGGCCTCTGGCGAGCACAGAAGTGAGGCAGGCCAAAATAGGTCTGCAGAGGTTTCAAAAACTAACTTAATCTTCAAACCAGAGCCTACAAATATGGACCAGAAGGTGCATTCTGAACATAAACACACTGACTGCTAAAATAGAAGATTTACATAGGAACTAGAACCTCAAAACATAATATTCAAAATGTCCAGGATAAGATACAAAATTACTACTCATACTAAAAACCAGGAAAAACAACTCAAATGAGAAAAGACAACAGATACCAACATTGAGGTGACAAGATGTTGGAATTCTGAATAAGGATTTTAGAGCAGCTATCACAAAAATGTTCCAACACATAATTATGAACATTCTTGAAACATACTGGAAAACAAAGTCTCGTAAAAAAAAAAAAAAGAAAGATCCACATGGAAATTTCAGAATGAAAAATTAGAGTAAGTGGAAAACTCACAGGACATGCTTAATAAAAAAATGAAGATTTAAGAGAGGAAAGAATCGATAAGCCTGAAGATATATCAGTAGAAATTATCCAATCTGAACAAAAGCAACAAAACAGAAAAAAAAGAACAAGTGCCTACAGGACAATAACAAAAGATCTTACTCCTTTTACTGGAGTCCTAGGAGAGAAAAAAGAGTGCTTGAGGAAATACTGGCTTCAGCAGCATCCCAAATTTGGCAAAGGACATAAACCTAAGGATAAACCCCAATAAATGAACACCCAGACACATCATAACCAAATGTCTGAAAATTAAAGACAAAGAAAAATCTTGAAAGTGGCAGTGGGAAAATACAGGGGAAGAACAATTTGAAGGACTAAAAATTTCTCATCAGAAATGAGGAGAGAAGAAAGTGGCAAACATTTTTAAAGTGCTGGAAGAAAAGAACCGACAATGCATAATTCTATATCCAGTGAGAATATCTTCCAGAAATGAAGGCGGAATAAAGACATTATGAGATGAAGGAAAATGAAATGATCTGCCACTGTCAGAACTGTTCTAAAAGAATGGCTCCGTTTGTGGAGAACGCAACTCTTGATCTCGGGGCTGTGAGTTCGAGCCCCAGGCTGGGTGTAGAGATTACTTAAAAATAAAATCTTAAAACAAAAAAAAAAAGAAGTGATCAAAGAAAAGTTCCTCAAGTGAAAAGGAAATAACCAACTTGAAACATCAGGAATGAAGAAAAAAAGCATTTTTTAATGTAAATATCTAGTTGAACATAATCTCTTCAATTTTTAAAGTTACGTTTGATTGATGAAAGCAAAATTATGACATCATCTCATGTGGTTCTCAGGGTATGAAGAGGTAATATTTAAGACTACAATGTCATAAAGAAAGGAAAAGGGACATAAAGGTGGTAAAGTTCCTACATTTCACATGAACTGCTAAAAGGTTGATACTAGTAAATTATCCCACGTATGTATAATATAACCTCTATCACAACCACTAAAAATCTTTAAAATGAGAACTACATGAAAAGTCTAGAAATAGGGGCGCCTGGGTGGCACAGCAGTTGAGCGTCGCGTGATCCTGGCGTTCTGGGATCGAGCCCCACGTCAGGCTCCTCCGCTGGGAGCCTGCTTCTTCCTCTCCCACTCCCCCTGCTTGTGTTCCCTCTCTCGCTGGCTGTCTCTATCTCTGTCGAATAAATAAATAAAATCTTTAAAAAAAAAAAAGTCTAGAAATATTAACGTGGCATACTAAATAACGTTCAGGTACCCCATAACAGGGCATGAAAAGGGGGAAGAGAGGTACAAAAAAACAGAGGGAACAAATAGGAAACAAGTAAAATTGCAGACTTAAATCCTAACCAATCAAAATTTCTATTAAATGTAAATTGTCTAAACAGACCCATTGGAAAAAACAGATTGTCAGGGTGCCTGGGTGGTTCAGTCAGTTAGGCGTTCGTCCGACTCTTGATTTTGGCTCAGGTCATTATCTCAGTGTCGTGGGATCACAAGCCCAGTGTCAGGCTCTGTGCTGAGCATGAGGCCTGCTTGGGATTCTCCCTCTCCCTTTGCCCCTCCCCGCCCCATGTGCTCACGCTTTCTCTAGGTAAGTAAAAAATTAAAAAAAAAAAAAGATTGTTAAATTAAAAACCAAAACAAAACACTCCCCAGAGTGATGTCACACAAAATGGCAGAGTAGGAAGCTCTTCACCAAAGCAACCAAATGAGCTGGGAAAAGTGATTAGAGTCAACTATTTCGGAACTCTGGAACCTGACCAGAAACTTTTAACAACCAGAGGAGTCCTTATAAAATAAAGGGAGAGGCTGCTGGTTTTTCACAAGTGAGCAGCATGTGAAAAGCAGCCAACATCCCCCATTCCTCAGACAGACCTGCTGCAGCTGTATGGACGGCAGCCTGCATTCCTGAAGAAGATGGCTGATGCCAGGGCAGGCAGTGGAAACCTCGTCCTCCATAAATTTGCGGTTATGCATTTAGGACAGTCTGATGGACCCCTGAGGACCCGCACAGACGCTCGTGGTGGATTTGACCCCCTCAGCAGCAACAGCTTCCCCTGGGGGCATCTACTGGATTTGAAGAGACAAAATCCTCTTCCCCTGCTTCCCGACTCAGAGTCAGGCACTTAAGGAAATCTGTCAGGTTACTTAATAGACTGCAGAGAAAATGAAACAGAAACGTCTGGTTATACAAAACAAAGCATATACATTTTGCAAAAATAGGTTGGAAAGGTAACACACGATCCCAGCCCTCAACAAGCAAAAAATTAGCAATTCCCGATGACTAAGAAAATCACATTTGGAGACATTTGGAATGTACAATTCTCAACAAACATTTCTAAAACACACAAAGAAACAGTAAAGTATGGACCAGCAAAAAAAGAATTCGACAGAAACCATCCCCAAGGAAGCCCAGACATCGCACTTACTAAATGCAAACTTGAAGCCAACCACCGTAAATGTGCTCAGTGAGCTCAGGAAACCACGGACAAAGAACTAAAGGAAATCCGGAAAACAACGGATGAAGAAAATGAGAATATCTATGGAAAGAAAGAATTCTGAAAAGGAACCAGAAAGAAATTCTGGACTGAAAAGTCCATTAAATGAAAAGTTCACTAGAGGGGTTCAGTAGCAGATTTGAGAAGCAAAAGAAAAGATCAGCAAACTCGAAGATAGGTCCTTTGAAATTATCTAGTTTGAAGAGAAGAAAACTAAATGAAGACACGGAACAAGCCGGAAAGCCCCGTGGGAGAGCAGTAAGAACGCAAAGAGGGGAATGACGGGGACAGCGGTAGAGGGCCTTTCACCTCACAGGACGATGGGGCTGAAGGGGTGGTGAAGAGTCAAATCTGACAGTGTCCTGCCTTCGTGACTTGTGAATTTTGTGGGTGAACACACAGGAAGTGGGAGATTGGGAGAGGAGGCGAATATCGCGAGTTCAGATTTAGGCAGAGTCTGAGATACAGATAAAGGCACATAAAGCCGCCCTAAAAGGGATCAAATGCAGCCCCAGAGCTTCCAAGAGGAGTCCTGTTTGACGAGAGCATTTAGGAGCCATGTAAACAATCTTGGTAACTGGGGAGATGGGCCAGCTGACCACCATCTGTTAAAAGAGGACCAAGAACAGAGCCCCGAAGAGAGACATAGTGCTGAGTTGAGCAGAAACCGGGGAAGGAGCAGCAGGCAGAGAAGACCCAGTGTCAACGAAGGCGTGGTCTCGTGGAACCCACGGGGGGCATAGGAATCAACTGCTGGAGTGATTGCTAAGCAGCAAACGCTGCGGACCTACTATGCGCCGAACTGCTTTTGCATTATGACGTGCCCGGCGGACCCAGGCACACAGCGCTGTGCGTCCACCACTTCAACGGGGTGGGAAGCGCTGGTGGCCGGCCGCGAAGCGAGCCTCGGGGCCGCGCGAGGCCCAGCCAGCCGGAGCTCGTGGAAGGGGCTTACCTGATGGCGCACCTCCAGGCAGTGGACCGGCCGTGGCCCCAGCAAGCGGCCAGCCCAGGCGGCTCTGGCCCAGGAGGCCCCGTCGTACTCCAGCCTGGGCCGCGAGAGCTCGTCCCCAGCCTCCCAGTCTGGCCTGACCCCTAACAGGGGGACGCCGCGTGGTCCCGCCATGCACCACGCGCGGCTCGCGTCACTGTGGACGCCTCCCGCGAGAGCAGGCGAGGAAGCCGGTTGCCAGGCAACCGGGCTAGGCCCCTCCCTCCCTCCGGCGGGTCTCTGGGTGTTGGGTCTGGGCGGGGAGAGCGCGTGATGAGGTTCCCGCCCTTGGTCCTCCTGGCCTTGCAGACCTGTGGAATCCAATTCGAGGACTCTTTTCTACAGGACGGGGGAATCTACTCAGTTCCAGGAATCCACGTCCTCTAGGACGGTGGTTGCCTCCAAGGCTGTGGCTCTGTGAGAGCCCAAATCCCCCTATGGCTCTGCCCTTTCTAGGTACAGGGTTTTTCTGGGACCCCCAAGAAACTGAACACCTGTCCGTAGCTGGAGCTTTCTTATGGTTAGTCGTTGGGTTTTTGTTTTGTTCTCTTGTAAGTTCCCCAGACGTTTGTAAAGACTGCCTGGAAAATGGCACATTTAGATCGAAGCCAGACCCGACGGGCACTTTTTTTTTTTTTTTTTTTTTTAACACTTCCTAAAGGGCGTTCTCCCCCACCCCCCAATCATTCTCTCCCAAGGTCTGGCTAAAACTGAGCAGCTGTTCTACCAGTCTCAGCATTAAAGAAAAGCCCTTTGCGGGGGCGTGGGGTGTCAAACTGAAATTCCTCTCTCTTGCTGATTTTGTCACCTCTCTTGCTCCTTCATTTTACTGGAAATAGTTCACATTCCTCCAGTTCTTCCAAAAATACACTTTTCATCCTCATTCCAGCGTGTAGGTCTTTGTGGCTCTAACCAGCAACTCTCTGGCTTCTCTTCCTTTCTCAAATAGCTTGGATATCACAACCCATCATTTCAGTTCTCACTTCAGTGAGTTTTCTCTTTGCCCTTTTGGCCAATCTCCATCCCTTGCGAAACCAGGCTGTGTCTTTTCTCCAGTCTGGCTGCAGAGATTCTAAATATCACTGGTGAAAAACGAAGAACTGTGCCATCACTCCTCCACAAATGCATGCTCCTACTGCAGACTGGAAGTTCTTTTATCCATTCTGTGACCTTGCTGTCATATTAACTACAGCATTTCCCCCCAAACTTTCTAAAGTCTGCCACAAACTTGCCACTCAATCCCATGCTACTTTTAGTAAATGATTTCACCTACATCTACTTGCTCTGGAGCAAGTGAGGTATCCCAGCTGTCCCTTTGTGGTTGCCAGAAACTGCAGGGGAGGAAAAGGTCTTTTTCCTTCTACCCTTCTATGTTCTTAGTGAATGAAGATCTAAAGAAGCAGTTGAACCCGAATGGTTTTATTATTTTTTATTTGAGAGAGGGAGAGCACAAGTGGGGGGCAGAGCAGAGGGAGAAAGACAAGCAGACTTTCTGCTGAGCACAGAGCCTGACACAGAGCCTGACTCAGGGCTGGATCCCATGACCCTGAGATCACGACCTGAGTTGGAACCAAGAGTCAGATGCTTAACTGACTGAGCCACCCAGGTGCCCCAAACCTGAATGTTTTTATGCAAGGTTTGATGACAAGTGGAGAGTCATGGAAAAATGTGATCAGATAAAGGAAAGTGTGAGCCGAGTGCAGTAAACTTGGGGAAACAGTGGGGATGGCCTGTTCAGATTTTTCTCGGCATCCCTCACATGGAGATAAGGCTGTTCCTTTCCTTCAGGATAAAGAGAGTACCTCTCACATGACCTGCTTCAGAGGATGGTCAGGAAGTCCTTCCTGTACATGTCATTTCTGTTTCCCTCAGCTTCAAATATTCAATATGCCAAAGTGCCATATTGAATATCAGCATGTCCCAAACCCTGTCAAAAGAAAACAGTCCAGATAAAAATGAAATTTCCTTTGTTCCCCGTCCCCGTGGCATGCCCTCCCGCTTTCCCTAGAAGCAACTACTACCATAAATTTTGTTTCTGTATACACCTAAATATATATGTATCCATAAAACTTAACATTTTGAGTGTTTGGATATCCCATAATTTCGTCACTGGCTTATAACGCCATCTGTCATACCCTGTTGCAGAGAGACAGAAACAGATCCGGGGGCTGGGGAGAGGGGTGAGTAGGGAGTGACTGCTAATAAGAGGTTTTCTTCTGGGGAGATGAAAATGTTTGGGAACCATAAGGGGTGGTTGCATGACAGTGTGAATGTCCAAAATGCACTAAATGGTTAATTTTACGTGAATTTCATCTCAATTTAGCAAAAGCAATAGGAAGCCGTTGAAAGGTTTTAGGAAGGGAGAGTGCTGAGCAGATGTAACTTTAGGAATGATGGTTACTCTAACTGCAGAATGAGAATGGTTTGACGGGGACAGAGCTGGGTAGGTGGGAGATCGAGAAGTCTATCAAGGCTATTTAGAATAGCTGGTGTCACATCACACTCTTGCTTACGATCCCCACCAGAAAGCTTCCAATCCTTCCAATGGCACTCAAGATCTTCTATGATTTGGCATTCTGGCCACACTGTCAGCACAGGCATCTGTCATGATCAGTGTTCCAAAGTCTCTCTCACTGTCGTTAGCTTTGCCTGGAATATTTATTTTTCCCCTCTCCCTCTCCCACTGACATTTTTAAGACTCTCTCTCTCTCTCTTTTTAAGAGCAAGCAGGGGGAGGAGCAGAGGTAGAGGAACAAGCAAACTCTGCACTGAGTGCAGAGCCTGACGTGGGACTCGATCTCAGGACCCAGGGATCAGGACCTGAGCTGAAGTCAGGTGTTTAACTGACTGAGCCACCCAGGTGCCCCCCGCCGGCCAATGCCAACTTTCACTTATTCTTCAGGTTTCAGCTTAAATGTCATTTGCTCATGGGAGCTGCCCCTGACCTTGAATATAATAGCTCCCTTGCTGTGTCCTCCTTTTCAAGCACCTTTTGGGTCCTGCATCACACTGGTTCCGTGCCAGCTGCCCCACAGGACTGCAAGCTCCCGGAGGGCACGTATGTCCCTGGCACTGTATCCCTCGTGCCTTTCAACGTGGTGGAAGTTGAGTAAGAACTTGTGGGAGGAATGAATGAATCTGCATCTCAAGCAATGTGCTACAGCCTTCCTCCTCTTTCTGCCATACTTCAATCTCTACCTCCTCTGTGTTTTAGCTTTGAAGTATGCTTCCATCCTTCGTCTTAAAAATTCTTCTCTTGATGCCATTACCTCCTAAAGTTATCAGCCCACCCCTCCCCTTCCTTTGAATACTGCTGGATTTTTTGAGCGTTTCATCTCTTTCACGTGTATACTCCAGTTTCTAATGTACGTGTCTATCTTCCTTCCAAGCTTGGAAGGTCCTTCAAGAAGTGACCAGCTCTTGCTTATTTTTCTTCCTCCTAGTCTCTTGTGTATGATAGGAACTCCACAATGCTCGCTGGGTTGACAGAATTCGAGAGGACACGCCTGTTGTAGTATTAGTCAATCATTTTCAACCATATGGGAATTAAATACAATTTAGTTTTCAAATTTTATTTCAAATGTTGGTCTTGTAGGGAAAAAGTGTAATTAGAGGAGACGTGGAGATTTCAGGAGAAATTCTGAAGGACAGTCCGGATGCTTCCAAGGTCTTTACTAGAAACTTTCGTAGAAACTTACACATTCTCCAGGAACAGTGCTGCTGCGCTAGCAGTCATAGCTAGGCTCAGTTCTGGCTCAGAGAGGGAGCTCAGTGCACACGGAATGCGGAGCCTGTGTGCCCAAGTGATTGCCTGGTGCAGGCTCACAAAATTGTGAGAGGTGCAAGGCAGAGCAGAAAGGGGACTTATGGGCGTGCATGGGGGGGGAGCGCCTGGCTGGCTCAGTCAGACAAGCATGTGACTCTTGATCTTGGGGTTGTGGGTTTCGGGCCCCCATTGGGTGTAGAGAGGACTTAAAAATAAGTAAATAAATGAGGGAATGTGCTTAATGGATTGAGCCACTGGGCACCCTTACGGATCACTCCAGGGCTCAAGTGTGGAGCGGAGGGGTCCAGAAAACCAGGCAGAGGGCTGCCTTGAACTTTGTAGTGCCTTCCAGGGCCCAGGTCTGGCCTGGGCCAGCTGTGCCACCCAGGCAGGGCGTCTCTCCCTTCCCAGGTGTACTCCAGCCCTCAACACTCCCCCACCTGCACATGGCCTCGACCGGATTCCCCAGAGGCTCTGGCACTCATGCCCGAAGGGTCTTCCGAGCATCCTGTGGCCAGGCCCCAGTTCTAGAAAGGCAGCTTGGCTGGCTGGTCACTCTGGCCAGCAGAGCATTGGAAGGAATCGCAAGATTAGGCCACTAGACTGATACCAACATGCCATACAAAGGGCATTGAGGGGCGGGAGTTAGGGTTTATACAGATGGACCAAATCTGCTTGGGACTTAGGGGTGGCCCTGCCAAAGTAAAAAAGAACTAAGGGTTGGAATGGGCAGGGGGTGGAGGCATAGCAGAAATCAAAGCTGAGGGCACACAGCTGAAATGTTGTCTGAAGTGAGTTCATCTTGCCCACCGTGGTTGTCCTGAGTTTGTAATGCAGATAATGCTGCTGGTGAAAAGTCTCTATGCAACCAGCCCCACCCATTCGTCGGCTCCCCCCTGTAGATCCTCTGGTGGCGGGACTCTGGCTTGCTCCTGAATTCCCTTAGGACCGGCAGCTTCTGTCCCTGAGCAGCAATCGTCCCATCCAATTTTAAGGTGACAGGTTACTTTTGCGTCTCCTGGGTGGAGAAAGATGATGTATCCGTAGCCCGAGAGGCCAGATTTTATGCACAGACCTGGGCGTCAAGATAAATGACCACTCTGGCATGTTCTGTTTGATCATTCCCAAGGACAGGAGAGTGTACAGGGGACGAAACGTGACTGAGGAGTGCAAACCAGGTTCTCTGCAGCAACTGTATTCCTCATAAGTATTCCTGTCTTTAAGACCTACTCCCAGAGGTACAGAGGTTAGATGGGATGCAGTGAACCCCGGGACAGAAGTGTAGGCTTTTCACTGGAACCCTGACCCCAAAACCACATTGGATGGTCAGTTAGCACCGCCACTCTCCATTGCCAGGTTGAAATATTTATTTGAAAAATTGAAAACACAGATGCAACGTATTATACAAAGAAAGGTCTTAATACCATAATAAAAGTATTGTTGGAAGGGAACAATAAGCCAGTAGCTACCTGTCCTGGGAAGGTAGGCACTCGGTGAAAAATGAAATTCATTTCTAGAAACTATTCTAATGGAAAATTGGGGGAAGAGGTTAAAAACAGAAGAAAAACAAACCCAACCTATCCCTGCGAACCTAAATGTGAGAGTTTGTTATAAGTTATCAGCAAGATTTATCGGAACCCCCTTGGTTTGTCCCTAGGAGTAGTAATCAGCTTCATTTAGGGCCTTCAAACTGAGGTAGTTGAGGGTCACCTGAAAGACATGTCTGGAAATGAGCTACTCTCAGAATCGGACCCAACGGCATCTAACCCATGATTTCCCGTTGCTTTGGCTCCTGGGGGCGAGAGGCCGTGCCACCACGGTGGGGTGCTGATCCTGCATTTGGTCTGACCCTGGGAGACGAAGGGGACGTGAGCAGCAGACAGCTGGCCCGGTTTGCTGCGGTGAAGGCTGGCAGGCCTGCGGTGGTCTAGGCTACAGACAGCACGGTCTCCGGGGGACCGAGGACGGCGCGGAGACGGGGTAGAGCCGGTCTGGTTGAAAGGCCAATGCCAGGATCGAAGGCTTTCACTGGCAGGAAGGATTTTCAGAGACTTGCAAAGGTGGTAGAAGGTATCGAGAACTTGACCGGTGGCTAAAGACCAGGGTAAGTGGAGCCAGGAGACCCCTCCAGACGAAGGAGCTGGCCAAGGAGTGTGCAAGCTCCGGACCAGCTCCTCCTCGGTGAGAGGCCGAAGCAAACCAGTCTGAGGATGAACGACATGTACGGTGACCCCCGTGGTACCTGGTTAACCCTGGTGTTGACTTGGCAGCTCAAACACTTCCAACGTTAAGGACGTTCTGGACATGTTTGGCTCTTCCAGCCACTGGATTAGGGACTCTAATGCAGGTGGGACCCTAGGGATCCTGCTGTCAGCGGCAGAACCAGCCAGCAATCTAAATTCCAGTCTAATTTAAACTCCTGACTCAGATATAAAAGAACCCCACATAAAGCAGGTCTTTTCTATTTTTTTCCCTTACTATGTACACACATACCCTTACTCTAGAGATATTAGAGCAACTGTATTACAAAAATTAAATAATTTCAGTCCTGAGCCATTCTTTTGTTGTTCTGCCTTGCTGTGACCCAGTGACACTGACCCATGGGACTTCAGTCACTCGTGAGGCTCAGTGACTACTTTAAAAGGCTGTGAGGTTCATTTTTAGCCTGAGGATGTCTTTCCTGTTTGAGTCGAGTATTTCACACCAAGTATAAACACCCTCATTTTTAGAAAAGCCAAGGTAGGACAATTTGATTTTGGCTAGAGGATGGGCCAGCTCCCAAGGCGAGCGAGGACAGACAGAATCACGCTACATCCGACGGATACTTCTCGCGCGAGACGGGATTAGCCTGTGTTCCTGTTCAATCGCTTTCTTCACGGTTTTATTACTCAGGCTAAGTCCACAAAGGTTTTAAAAATTACTGTGGCTTCTTTTTAGAGGGAATGTTACTCAGAGAATCCCAGTGTGGTCCAATAATCTCGATTTTTTTCACCACTGGGAATTTGGAGCACAACAGTTCGGCCGAGATTCTGGAAGTGAGGACTAGTCCGCGGTGGAAACGCTGACCAATTCTAAGAACACACCGAATGGCTTAATTGGCATAACTGGGCCAGGGGTGCCACACACCACTCCTTCTGAGCACAGAAGTGTTCAGCGTAAGACCGCGCATCTGCTGCTGCGGACCCCTCTTTAGCCCACTGTGGAGATCGCGTTTTTTGAGTGCCCTACTTAGAAAATGCACAGAGAGGGAGGGGGAGGGTGGTGGGGAAGGAGGGAATGGATTCACAGTGATCAAACAGGAACCTCGCCACCTGTCACGTAGCAACGCTCCGCAGTGTTCCTTTGGGACAGGTCCTGGGAAGCACTTGTTGGCTTCTACCTAGGCGTTGCTACATGAGGAAGAAAGACACTGTCCAAGATCGGAAGGTCACTTAAATGCTGGGGTCTGTCCCTCGGGAGGTGGACAAGTGCTGTCAGGCTGCCCGCCTCTCGGAAGCTGTTAATGCGCCCTCTGTCCTCATCCTGTCCGGGCAACAAGGGCCCGGGATGTGTGGCTGGAAGGGCTCAGAGCCAGGGGTCCCCCTTTCTTGGTTTCCCTGACCCAGTTGCTCTAAGGAACCTGCTCGCCTCGGGGTCTAGGCCGGTAACAGATTAGGAAGCATGTTGGCCTGGTGTCTGACTCTTGAAGACTCATGACCTGGGGCAGCCATGCAGCCCCGCCATCACCACACCTCAAATCCTGATTGCTCAAAGCATCTTTCTGGAGGCTGCCACCGCTGCCGAGCGGAGGTTAGGAATAAACATTAAAGGTACCAAACCAAGCACAGGGTTCCTCCCTGCTGGGAGCAAGTTTGCCTGATCTTCTGGGTCTGTCTCTTAGGTAGAACATGGAATTATCTTCTTCAGGTTCAAGAGGATGCCCAGGAGGCCATCTGGAGAGAGGAAGTGGAAAAGCCCTCACGTGCTCCCTCTCAGGGTCCCCCCCGGCTCTGAAGGGAGGTGGCACGGAAAATTCATTCCGGGGGAAGAAGTGTGGCTACTCTCACCAGCACACTCAAGCATGTGATAAGGTTTTTCAGCCTGGTTACCAGAAGTTCCCAAGAAAGGGGTCTCCTGAGACCTGGGCCATGTGCACCCCTCCTTTCCTGCTTTCTTTACCCCTGTCACCCAGGAAGGTGGGCAGAGGCTTTCAGCCGGGTTCTCGCTTTAGGAAGGAAAGGCACTCGCTCTGCTTCTGCCTTTGGAGGAGCGTGTGGCCCAGCAGCGGTGCCCGCCCCTGGGGAGTGGCCTCGGCTGACCCAGACTCGCTCAGCGGGACACAGCACGGAGGCTGGCGTGGAGCACCAAGGTGAAGCCTGAGCAGCACCATTGCTGTTAACTGCTGTAGTTAGGGGGCTCCCGATGGCTAGAGCTCCAGGGGTGCTCCCTCTGGGAGAGTTGGCTCTAGGAGGGAACACTGAAAGAAGAAAACCAAAAAAAAAAAAGACAACAAACCCAACCAGCCACCGTAAGAAGTAGTGGGAAATCCATGGGGCTGCCAAGAGAGGGGGGAGGTGCCCTGGCGCGCTCGGCCAGGACGCCCCTGCTCTTCTCCCCGCACACATTCAGGGCGGCGTCCTGGCTTGGAGCCCCGCCAGCCCTCGGACGCTCACGAGGTGGTGCAGATGGTGAAACAGAAAAGGCTGAGGAGAAAACAGAGAAGAAAAGGCGTGAGGCGGCCCCTCGCCAGGGCTCTCGGAACCAGCGAGCCCCTCGGACAAGGACGCTGAGCATCTGGGGGTCCAATGGCAGGCAGGATGGGGAGGGAGGTCCTCTCCGCGAGGGGTGGCCCTGGCTGCCCCCCTCCTCTGTGGAAGGCCACTTAGGTCCCTGGCACTGGACAACGGGAGTGGTATGGCTGCCACCAGGAACCTCCCCCCCGGGGAATCACACACACACACACACACACACACACACACACACACACACAGACACACACAGACGGGCCACGAGATTTACACTCGGACGTGTGGGGTGTCGGCGTGGCTCTATTCTTTTCCAGTGACCGCTCCATGCAGTGCAGGTGGAGACGCTTCTGTTCCTGAAAGACAACGATAACTTTTGTTTCCTAGCACTACACATGTGCACGCGTTCTTTTCACCAACCAAAACGGCCACTGTGTTGGGCTCTCCAATACCTCACGCTCAGAACCATCTACTCCCTGAGTTACACATCCAGGAACGACCGGTTTGCATCTGTGGCTGGTTCCCAGAGTCAGTCAAGACAACGAGAGTTTGCAGTCCTGGTCGTGAGCAAGCTGGCTACTTTGGGCACACGGGAAACCATCAGACTCTGGGTGATAACGCCTCTCTGGGCTGGTGGGCCTGCCAACGTCCCCCCACCGTACCCCATTTTGAGCCCCTGACCCTTTCTCTCATGCGGCCATTGCTGCCCACTGCTGGCTCTAGTCAGTCAGAGGCTTGTAATCCCTTTGCTCCATCTGCTGGCTCTTCACTGACCGCCATTCGTTCATTCACTACTCTACGCGCGCCAGGCTAACTGGGCCTGGAAGGGAATGGCGGTGAGTGACGAGCCCACTGGTCAACATTAAGGTCAATAAAAGCTTTCAATTCACCCCAAATTATGCCAGTTTTGGGGCTTGAAGTTTGTTTACAACTGAAAAGGAAACATGCTCTGTGAGTCGAGAGGGGGATGTCGGTGACCCAAAGGGCGCTTCATTCTGTTATGTCTGAGGGGAAGGCCCTCCTATAAGAGCCCTCCCTCATGGCACCCACGCTGGCCCTCAGGCCCACCTTCTTCCCAGCCCTCGGCAACACCAGCGAGCTCGTAGTGCTTCTTCCGAAGCTCTCCCAGTTTTTGACGCTCCTTCTGCAGGTCATTCTCCAGCTCCAGCACCCGGACCTGTGGGAAGAGTGGAATTTTCTTTCGAGCGGCGATCTGACAATGGTCTCACTTTGACTTCATCCCTCCCCCCCTCCGCTCATTTCCTCTATCCTCTCCCGTTCACCCACCTATCCCAGTGGCTCTTGCGTTTCCTCACTGAGACCCTCTCCTGGAGGTGATGCTTTATAGCCCCAGGGGATGTAGGGCTCATCTCATGCTCCTCTGAGATCTCTACCTGAAATCAACTCGGACATCTAGCCTATCTGTGTGGTGTGTTCCAACCCAGTTCCTCTTCTGCTTCAATCCTGCTCTCCTAGAAATCCAGGCAAGAGCCAGTTCAGATGGTTCTGGTATCTCTGAGGGGCTGGTACAACTTGGGGTTATCATCATACAGGAGAAAGCATAATCTTACCAAGGAAGAGGCTGGCTCCTGGCTACCCCTACTCCTTATTAATTCTAGTTATTTTACTGATTAATTTATTTATTAATTCAAGAAATGTTTGCTGAGCACCCATCATGTACCCTGCGCTCTGCTGGAGACATGGTGGTACACAGATAGACAAGGTCCCTGCTTACCTTGCAGGGGGAAGACAAACTCATGAACAAGAACAGATCAGACCGAAATGAACATGACATAGGGTCATGTGATACAGGCCGAGGGTGATCAGCAAACGCTGCTCAGGCAGGCAGGAGCTTGAGGTATCGGGAGAACAGAAAGGAGCCCTGTGTGGTGGACGCATGAGAGAGGGAGAGGGTCATGGGCTGGGGGCAGGAGTTTGGATATTAACTCTAAGTGTGAAAGGGAAGCCACTGGAAGATTTAAAGCAGAGAGGAGACGTGCTGTCATTTATGCTTTTAAAAATACATAGAACCTGAACAAACTGTAGGGGTGGGGGACGAGAGTGGAAGCAACTAGACCCAGTTAGGCGGTTCCTTTTTTTCTTTTCAAATTTTTTATCGTGGAAAATGTAAAGCATGTGGAAAGATGGAGACAATCTGGCGAACCCCATCATGTGCCTTACACCGAGTTCCACCAACTGTCAACCCAAGGCTGGACCTGTCTCAGCAATGCCCTTTCCTAGTCTCTGCCCCCAACTGCCCTGCCACCCGGCCCTGCCACGGGACTACTTGGGAACAAATCCTTGCACCTGCAGTTAAGCTGCTTTTGTAGTAGTTCAGGGGACAAACGATGGTGGCTTAGGCTGGGTTAGGGAGATGGAAAAAAGGGGGAAGATGCAGGCTCGGCGAGTCAGAGTTGACAGGACCCACTGGGGGACTAGATGTAGAAGGGAGAGGGGGGAGGGAGGACCCAAGCATGACTCCAGGTCTTAGCACCCAGGTGTGGAGGGTTCCAGTTACTGAGGCGGAGAAAACAAGGAGAGGGGCAGATCGGGGTGGGAGGGAAACTAGGAGCCCTGGTTTGGACCCATTAAGTTGGAGACATATTTGGCATCAAGTGGGGAGATCAAGTGGGCAGTTGGACAAGCATAGAGCTCAAGGAGAAGATTGAGGCCGGGGAGAAGAATCTGGTACTTATCAGCAGAGAGATGGAATCTTCAGTCAAGAGGGAGTGGATAAGACCAGTAAGCACGACAGTGCAGATGGTGGGGACGCGTGCCTGATGTGACTTTTCCTAAAAATGCCAAGTGACCCATATAGAGACTTTAACAGTCTCAATCTGGACTTTACCACAAGACTGGGACCAGTAATTCTAGAACAAAGATGTCATTTTTTTTTTTTCCTATTTCTCTGCATGCTATGACTCTACGAACGACTGGGAGAAATGGCATTGCCTTCAATGGGTTCTCAGTGAATCGATTCTTTTTTAAACCAAGGTCATACACAAATAATTCATATCAGAATTTTTAAAAAATTGCCAAAAACCAAAACCAAAGCCAAAGCAGAAACAGATTCATAAATACAGAGATTTGGTGGTGGCCAGAGGCGAAGGGTGGAGGAATGGGTGAAACAGATGAAGGGGATGAAGACGTACATTACCAGATAAGTCACGGGGATGAAAAGTACAACACAGGGAATACGGTCAGCAATACTGTCATGACGTTGATGGTGACGGATGGTGACTACACTTACCGTGGCGAGCACCGAGTTAATATACAGAATTGTCAAATCACTACATATACGCCTGAAAGTAATGTAACATTGTATGTCAACTCTACTTAAAAAAAAAAACGTCCATCGTAAGACATTAAATGCTAGTTGATGTCTGCTAGGAGATACCTGATGGTGACGGTGAGGGAGACACCTGTCCGAGACCAGGGAGCAAGAGCTAAGATTCTGACCTTAACCCACCATCTGTCTCCACCTCCACTGTCCCTTCCAAGCGTCATTTATATTCATCCCTGGGCTACTGGGTCTCTCCTGTGTGTGTTTCCTCCCCAAGTCTCTCCCCTACTGGCTTCTCTCCGTGGGGATAATATTTGGGGTTGATGTCACCGGCAATCGATGGAGCAGACTCAGAATCAGGGATCCTACCTGGGAATCCATCTCCTGGCGTTTGATCTGAGTCAGTGTCATGCTGGAGAAGTCCATATTGTCTGCAAGGGCAGGAGGGAAGGTCTTGTCAGGTGACATCCTTGGCCGACTCTCTCGCCTGAGAGGCAGCCAATGTCAACGCTCTGCTGAAATGCTTGGTTTGGTAGTTTCCAAAACACGTGTGAAGGTCAACGAGGATTGGGCCACCACTCCCCTATCCCGCCCCCCACCCAGAGACAACCAGGCCTGGAGAGTCACGTCTTTGAATCCAGAGCAATCGCTAAATGAAAAATCTACGCTTAAGGCCTGTTGCTATGGTGACACGAATAGCAGCGTACGTGGAGTCCCACCTTGTGAGAAAGGAAGTACGCATGTAGAAAAGATAAACGAGAGACAATGTGGAAATGGAACTGTGGGACACTGGGACCATGGAGAAGACCGTGAAGAAGAGCTGAACAGGATGGATATGCAAAGCACCGCCTCAGGAGGTTACCTGTCTCCTCAATCTGTGATTTGCCCGAAATGGTGGAGGCCACAACGGTGGCGGTGGCCTGGTTCACCCCCCGGGAGGCCTGCTGCAGCTGGGCCAGGTTTGGGCTGTCCTTATCAGCTTTCACCTGCCAGGACCAAGCAGAGTTAGGTTCACACAGCATACGGCGGCAAGGACGGAGTCAAATAAGTTGGTCCAATGGGCCTTGACAAATATATGGGATCCGCTGTGGTCACTAACGGACTTCTTAGACGTTGCTGCCCACAGGGGCGCCTGTTGTGGCTCAGTCAGTTGAGTGTCCGACTCTTGCTTTTGGCTCAAGTCATGATCTCAGGATCGTGAGATCGAGCCCTCCGTCGGGCTCTGTGCCCAGTGGGGAGTGTGCTGGAGATTCTCTCTCTCCCTGTCCCTCTGCCCGTTTCCCACTTGGGCATGTGCATGCACGATCTAATACATAAAATTTTTAAAAAAGATTTTATTTATTTGTCAGAGAGAGAGAAAGCACAAGCAGGGAGAGTGGCAGGCAGAGGGAGAAGCAGGCTCCCTGCTGAGCAAGGAGCCTTATGCGGAACTCGATCCCAGGACCGTGGGATCATGACCTGAGCCGAAGACAGATGCTTAACCGGCTGAGCCACCCAGGCGTCCCTAAATAAATAAATCTTTTAAAAAATATTGCTCCTATAGGGTCAGCTCCTGGCCTATCTCTAACATGACAAATTACTCCTGGCTTATTTGCTTGGTAGCCTCCAACTCTAGCTTTATCAGTTCTTATGATAAACTGTTCCAGTTGCAGAAGCTAATTTGGGACAACAATACACAAGGATGATAGGAATGCTCCCCAGGGTACTATAAAACTCACAGACAGATTTTGGTAACAGGCTTTGTATTACGATTAGTCGGGGCAATGGTTCAAATCTGGAGACTTTTCAGGAGAGGCAGACAATGGCTGTGGAACCTTGGAGCCGAGCCAGGGAACCAGCTCATGGCGCCAACCTACTCCTTGAGTGCTCCTTGAATGCCCCGATTGCTAATCAGAGGTCAGAATGGCTGGGACCCTCAAAGACCACTTGTCACAAAAGCCATGGGAACCAAGAAGAACCCATGCGGTGAGCTGGGCGGAGGGGCTCCTTGCTGACAGAGGAAAGGCTAATAGAGGAGAGTAGGATGGGACCTTTGAGAGGCAGAATTTTAAGTTGGGACCTCATCGACCCGGACCCTGGATAAATCATCTGTTCTTCGGGCAGGCTCCATGGTCTAAGCATTCTCCAACCTAGCCGGACCTTACAGTGCCCTAGGGAGTCCTGCGTGGGCCCTACCTTAGAGGCCGCCACGAGCTGGGCTGTGCTAGCCGCGATTTCATGCGAACACACCAGTAGTTCCTCAAACTTCCCTCTGCCTTGCACCACGAGATCGGCTGCATCCCTGGTAGTCAGGAAGGGACAAGACAAATTATGTCACGGACAGCTGCAACCCCTTATCACCCTGCCTATTCAGAGAGCACAACCTGCCCGCCCCGCCCCTGTGCAGCCCCAGGAGATCCAGGCTCCCTTTTAAACTTTCAGTTCTGTTGATTTCTCTACCAACAGTTCACTTCTAAGGGGCAGATTTTTTCCCCTTGGCTGTTGTCTGGGATGGGGTGATGGAATTGGGGGTGAGGAGGAGGAGCCCTGGGAGTGACAGACACTTACACCATGACAGTGGCTCCCCAGCCCACGGCTTTGGAGGCTGAGATGAGTCCTTCCGTCCATCGAGAATTCTTGGCATAAAACTCTTTAGGTGATGCCGTGCCCTGAGGAAGTGAAAGGTAATAATGACTAGATTTTTCTCGAGTGCCTCCTACGCCCCAGGTGCTTTTATGTCTATTACTCCCAGACAGACCTCACACTAACCCCAAGATGTGAGCATTATCATCCCATTTTACAGATGAGCAAACGAAGATTCAGAAAAGCAAAGATACTTTTCCCAAGTTCACGCAGGAAATAAGTGGCAGTAAATCCTAGGGTTTTCTGACTCCAAAGCCCGTAGCATTTCTATTACATCACACTTCCCGTGTTGCATATGTAAGAATCTATATCTATTCACGTACACATAGGAACTACGTGATCCAAGAGGAGTCCAACCCCTTGCCACGATTTGGCAAAAGAGGAGAGTACCCAGTGAATAACTGAACAAATTATTTCTCCTTGGAATTTTAAAATGCTTTCATGCTTTGGAAGTGTCTGATAGTCTTGAAAGCCACAGGCGCTCCTTGCTCGGTCCTTCTCTCTATTTTGGGGATAGAAAACAGCCCCCCTCGGACTGATAAAGAGCACTACCACCAAAGCAGATAGGGCTTCCTTCTTTGAAGGATAGTGTTCAGGCTCTGGAATCCCTCCCTGGGCCCGTCTCCTGAGCTGTAGCTGCACACAGGGTGTGAGAAGGAAACACGCCAGCAGAGGAGGGAGAAAGCCCAGTGAGCACATCGCCCAGAGACTGGGGCAGAGTCTGTCTGTGAATAACCATCAGCTGACTCTGCCGAGGGAAGGAGACATGGCCGCACCCACTATGAAAGGTCAGCAACCAGGCTGGCCCTTCTGATTTGCCCAGTTTTCCAGAGCGCTCCCTTCCACCTCTGAGGGCCCAGGCTTGCAATGTACACGGTGTTTAAAGAGCAGGTTCTCGATGTCGCCTGGGTTAATGACCCTGCAGCTGGAGGCTGAGGCTGACTGCCCCTGGGGACCTGGCAGCACTCCAGCTTCTTCCCATGGGCATGTGGGCTTGGCCGTGAGAGGCAGCTGCGCCCTCGGGTGCACACGGATGGCAGCACCCGTGGATTTTGCTGAATGTGGACGAGCGTATTGATAGACATAGCCTCTCCGTGAACCAAGAGTCTGTGAATGACGTCTGCTCCCCCTGTCCAGGGCCCTCACCCACGCTTACCCGGCCACTCTCCACTATCTCCCTCTGGAGGTCCTTCGAGGCCACGATCAGGACCTGAATAGCTTGCATTAGGCTCGTACAGGAACCAAGGATCCTAGGGGGAAAAAAAATTTAGGGACACAGAAGAGAGACCAAGAACAATGAAGGGAATCTGTTCTCTTTTTCAGGCCTAAACACAGGCAAACTTGGGATGGGGAAAGGCTGCGGGGAATACACCTTCATGGAAAGTCATGTGAGTAGGGAGA
The DNA here is from genome assembly GCF_017311325.1 of Ursus maritimus. NCBI lineage: Eukaryota > Metazoa > Chordata > Mammalia > Carnivora > Ursidae > Ursus > Ursus maritimus. The sequence goes on along the minus strand of NW_024424452.1, from coordinate 9,512,113 downwards.
CCTGACTGCGGACAGTTATGTGATGATTCTTGGGGTTTCTCTTCGCTTAAAATGCAACAGCAGTATTATCATCAAAAACACCATTATCAACAACCATATAGACTCAGCCCTTGCCCGTGGCTGCTATCGTACTCTTCTAGTTAGGATAATCCACTAGTTAGGATAATCTAGTTAGGATAATCCACTGCAGGAGACACTCATCCTGACCACCTAAGTGCCCCCACACGGCTCGGACTGACCTTTCGTTCACCTCCAATTTGACTCCTGTGTCTCCAGCTCGGGATTTGCTGAGCATCTCCTGTTAGAAAGAAGCAGGGTTCCCCAGTACATGGTGGGTACTGAGAGCTCACTGGCACCTGAGACACCTTGTGTCCAACAGCCTGTGGTAGCTGAGAAACCCAAATGCAGAAGGGCCCATCCACGTCCTGGCAAGTTGGGAAAAGAATCCAGACTTCTGATCTCTTCGGTGGGAAGCAGCCCCAGCAGGCTGGCTCTTCCATCCGTGAGTGGCTGTCCCAGGCTGACGTGTGCACAGAATTCTGAGAGCTATGGCACCCTACCAATGGGGGGCAGCTGTTCCCAGGTCCCAGCGGCGGGCACTAGCGCCAAGGTGGGCAGCCTGAGTCTTCTACCAAAGGGGTGCTATGGGACCTTTCCAATGCCGCCCACTCAGCTTTTCCCTGGGACAATCACGTCTGCTGATTTCACGGGGGCCTGGCCCTAAGATAAGTGTGCATTATCTCCTTTAACCCTTACAACACCCCTCCGAGGCAAGTACTATTACTACTGTCCCATCATGCAGAAACGGGACCTTAGCGAGGTTAATGGAACAACCTATCCCAAGTCACACGACTAGCAAGTGGTCGGCCTGGAACTGTGATGCAGGATGAACCAAAACCAAAGTAGGTGGGGGGCTCCTCATTTTCTATCCCTCAGGGATCCTGGGGAGTCTGGATTCTGGCTGGGCTCACGGGGGCCTGTGTAGCCTTCAAGAACCATTTAGAGACATCCAGTGGCCAATGTCACCACGGGGAAGCTGCAAGAGCCTCGATTTAGGAGACGTGGCAGATGTTTCCCTACCTCGATTCTGGCCGTAGCAGTTTCGATGGCAGCTGAAGTGGCAGCCATCTCCTTGTCCACCAGGTCCCCCAGCTCCTCCTGTTTGATGTCCAGACCTCTGGGCAGGAGCTCCTGAGAACAGCATCACAAAGGCTGCAATGACCTTTTGATTTCCTCTCTATTCTCCCGTGGCACAAGGCAGGAGAAGAGGGCCCTGCCATGGAACACATTTCTGGAACCCACGGAGGGGCCTCCTGTGCAGGCCTTGTCTGGAACTCACTACTGCGTGAACCCAGAGCCTCACACTCCACCCCCCCTCATTCTAGAAAGCCATCCCCGCCTAAGCCCACAAGGCCATTCAGTTGCAGCTGCTTGGACCCTGACCCCACAGTTGCACAATGTATTTGTATTTGTGGCTTGGGAGATATTTTATTTTAAGATTTATTTATTTATTTGAGAGAGGCAGAGAGCAAGAGGGGGAGGGGGAGAGGGAGAGAGAATCTCAAGCAGACTCCGCGCTGAGCACAAGCCTGATGTGGGGCTCGATCTCACGACCCTGAGATCACGACCTGAGCCTAAACCAAGAGTCGGACGCTCAACCCACTGTGCCACCCAGGCGCCTGTCGGGAGGTATTTTAAGAACATCTTCCAATATTGGTGATGCCTTCCAACCAGACACTCTGCCTCTTATCTAACTTTGCGTCCACAGCAATCATATGAGGGAGTTACTAGTCCCGTTGTACAGACAGGAAGCCAAGGCTCAGAGAGGTCAAATGTCTTGACCCCAGTCACACTGCTAATGAATGGCAGAGAACAGGGATTTGAACCTGGGGCTGATGGCACAACCTGTGAATTCTGAAAACATTATGTGTTATACCTACCAGAGTATAAAACAGATATGAATGGTTTAAAGAAGAAAAACAATGGCCCATGTATCTACCACCCGACTTAAGTAATAGCTTAAGAAACATTACCAAGATGCCCTTCAACAGATGACTGGATTAAGAAGTTGTGGTCCATATATACAATGGAATATTACTCAGCTATCAGAAAGAACGAATTCTCAACATTTGCTGCAACATGGACGGCACTGGAGGAGATAATGCTAAGTGAAATAAGTCAAACAGAGAAAGACAACTATCATATGATTTCTCTGATCTATGGAACATAAGAACTAGGATGATCGGTAGGGGAAGAAAGGGATAAAGAAAGGGGGGGTAATCAGAAGGGGGAATGAAACATGAGAGACTATGGACTATGAGAAACAAACTGAGGGCTACAGAGGGGAGGGGGGTGGGGGAATGGGATAGGCCAGTGATGGGTAGTAAGGAGGGCACATATTGCATGGTGCACTGGGTGTTATACACAACTAATGAATCATCGAACTTTACATCAGAAACCAGGGATGTACTGTATGGTGACTAACATAATATAATAAAAAATTATTAAAAAAAAAAAAGAAACATTATCAGTACCTTTGAAATCTCCTTTGGATTCTGCCCTAATTCTGCCTTCACCCTCCCTGCTCTCCACCTCAAGATAAACACAGAATTCAGGAGAATGTTTACTATGCCTTTTTTTTTTTTTAACTCTGTATGAATATATCCTTAAACAGTATAATGTTAAGTACATTTGTTTTGATGTTTATTTATTTATTTAAAGACTTTATTTATTTAAAATAGAGAGTCTTAAGCAGACTCCACACTGAGTGTAGACCTGACTTGGGGCTCAATCTCATGACCCTGAGACCATGACCTGAGCTGAAGCCAAGAATCGGACGCTTAACCCATTGAGCCACCCAGGCGCCCCTGTTTTGATTTTTATTTAAAACGAATCCTACTGTGTGCATTTTCCTATGACTTGCTTGTTCACTCAGCAGTCCGTGTGAGAATCGTCCTGTAACGTGGTAATTCTATCCCTAGGCAAACACCTAGAGAAACTCTTACATCAGGAGATATGTACCAGAGTGACCACATAGCACATTCGTGATAGCCCAAAGAACCCAAACGTCCATCAACAACAGATATATATCTATATAATAGATATGTAAATGAAGGTAAACAGATACATAATAGATGTATATACATAATAGATGTATAACTTGAGCTATAGTCTCACGACGGAATACTACAGAGCGGTGAAAATGAACATATCTACGTGCATGAACCTCACTTACAGAATGCTGGACAAAGCAAGGTGTAGAAGAAAAGTCCGTAACACACAGAACTAAAAATGTTACTTAGGGGGAAAAAGAACATAGTTTTTCTATTATCTTCACCTGGAACCCTGATTAAACATTCTACATATAGGGGCACCTGCATGGCTCAGTCAGTTAAATTTCTGCCTTCGCGAAGCTCAGGTCATGATCTCAGGGTCCTGGGATGGAGTGGAGCCCCGCTGTCAGGCTCTCTGCTCGGTGGGGAGTCTGCTTCTCCCTCTCCCTCTGCCCCTCCCCCTGATCGTGCTCTCTCTCTCAAATAAATAAAATCTGTAAAAAAAAAAAAAAATTCTACATATATAACCTCGACACTCCAACTTCTAAAATCTGTGCCACATTCTATGGTAATTCCTTCAGTTCTATCATCCGGTTCACTAATTCTATCTTCGGCTTTGTTTTAACCTGCTGTTGAATCTGTATAGTAAGTTATGACTTTCAATGATTATATTTTTCACTTCTAGAAATTCGCTGGTTGTTTTTCAATTATATCTGGTTACTTCTGAAAATATCTTATTCCTTTGCCACACTTTTTAATACCTTTTAAAACATATTGGACACATTTATGGAGAACTTATGTGCCTTGGGACACATAAGAACTTATGTGCCTTTTAAAACATATCGGACACATTTATGGAGAACTTATGTGCCTTGGGACATTATCTGTGAAAGTTCTTTGGGGTTCAGGGTCAAAGTATACCCCTTCAGAGACCATTTGGATCTGCCTCTGCCAGGTACCTGGGCCCCTAACAACCTGACTTCTTTAATTTTCTGTTTGGATTTTTTCGGGCCACACAGGTAGTAGATTTGGACCCTGAAACCATGGATAAGTGGCTTGCAGTTAGAAATTCCCTAGACAGCCGTGTTGCCTCCCTCCCCCCCCTACAACCAAGGCTGAGACAAGATCTCTCCAGCAGAGTAGGCTTTTCCTCCATTCACTCAGGGTGTGACCTTTTGGAGTTCTGTTTTGGGGAGGAAGTCTCTGCATTCCAAACTTTGACCCTGCTTGGGCCTAGGTTTTGTTTCTTACTCTCCTCTGCATGTGTGGCCCACTAAAATCCAAGCTCTAGGCCAAGAGATGAACAAACGTTGGCTCCTACATCTTTTTGGTTTCTGATTCTGAGAATTTCCTTAGTTTTCAGCCAATTCAGATTCAACTGACATTCTTTCACCCAAATCTTATTTAGCATATTCCTTGTCCTGTCCTCGGAAGAGCCTCTAAACATCTGGTCAGTCCTACTGCCAAAAAGGAAACCCGCCCAGAATCTCCCTCTCACACTTTGTTTTTTAAAATTAATTTGATTCTTATTTCCTCATCTCATGGCGTCCTACACACTTTGCGTGCGCATACCAAGACTCAGTTCTGCACGGCCCTGGAGAAGATGCTCTATCTTCTGCAAAAGGCAGACCGCGGTAACGCTGCCTAGGCCGCCATCAACAATTCAATAACACTAAAACACCACCAGGATCATGCCATTCTATTGAAAGGAAGGTTAGCCATTCACCATTATCCAGACATTCACGATTCCCTACCTCGTTGCCCACTTCTACCCAGTATGAACCTTGCTCCCCATCCAATCTTTTTATCTGCTTTGCTCTTTTCACGAGCATATTCCACTAAATAAACATGTACTGGGTTTTAACCGCCTGCCAGATATCACACCAGGGACCAAGAGGACAATGTGAAGAAGGTATGGGCTCTGTCTTTGAGAACTCGAGGGGAAAGAGACAGGCAGGCGGGTACACTGCAGAGCTAGCCACCAACACCGCAAGGTGAAGGTAGTGGGTGGGAGGGACTCACGAAGGTGAATAAGGGCCAGACCGTGACAGTCCTCGGGTATCACGAGACATAATTTGATTTTTGTTATCAAACGAGGAATCATAATCAGATCTCTGTTTTTGGAAGAGATCAGAGGAAAAAGAGGCCAGAGGCAGAAAAACTAATCAGAAGGCTGTTATTCTAAGAGTTCAGATGAGGGATGACGAAAATCTGAACTCTGGCCCTGATCTCTTTATTCCCTGGACTTAATATAATGACCCATTTTTGAAATTAAGTAAATGCCTTGTACTGAACTCTTAAACTATAGCTGATTACCGCTCTCATCCCACTGTATAGAAATGGGTGATCTCCTTATTTTCCTTTCCCACACAGACCATGTCTTGTTCGTCCCTGTACAACTACATCTAATACATTTCCCACTATGCATGACGTACTCACTGCATCTTTATTAACTCAACAAATATGCCGTCATCTCCCCATTAGGTGTTAGCCTGTTCAACCAGATACAAACCCTGGAAAACAGAGAAACTATGCTTATTCTTCTATGATATGCTCAGCACAGTGACGAACACACAGTAGGTCCTCAATGCAGCCAATGTGTGAGATAGAACCGGAAAGTCGTTCAGGGGGTCAGATTTTTCGGCGCCAGCTCTCCTAATTGAGCCAAGTGGAAAGCGCAGGAAGAACTGGCTTGGGACATCACTGAGTCTCTGGTAGATCACCAGCGCTCACCCGCCAGCAGCTCTGTAACTGCCCGCGGTACTAACACGGCTCCTACCTCGGCAATGGCAGAGATCTTGCTGAGGTAGCTCTTCACGGCGGTACCGTCATTCTCGCGTGTTCCTTCCTCCTCCAGGGAAGCCAGATAGAGGAGGGTTTCCTTGCCAAACTGCTTGCAGGCCTCAGTCAGCGCTGGAGATGCAAGACAACCCAGACTTTTGAAGGCGCTCTGCTCCCCCTGCTTTCCAGC
>NW_024424452.1:9484658-9506080 GCF_017311325.1 Ursus maritimus | reverse complement strand
AGGCAGGTGGTGCTCACGTATGCCATGGTGTCACTGGTCAGGTGGGCAAGGAGGGTGACCGCGTGGAGGAGCCCACTGATATCTGCCAGGAGTTTAAAGGGGGTTGCTGAGGGCTGCTGAGGGAGTGTTACCTCCCTACCTCCTTCCGTGCTCTACGAGTTATATACACCCCGCTCTTGGCGCAGAGGAACCTGTCGCTACTTCCACATGCCAGCGTTTCCAAGTGTGGCCCAGCTGTCACTAAGCGCCAGACCCTATCCTCCGCCTTTCTTACCCTCTGGGCAGACCCGATAGCAGCTCCAGCTTTTTTCCAGTTGCTCGAGGCAGCTGGAAACAGACTTGACCTTGGAGAGAAGGTGATCTGTGAGGGGGGAGACAGGGCAAAGTCAGAGCCGGAGCGGTCAGCTCGCTTTCTCCCCATGAGGGTAAGCACGTGCCGGATGAGCCTACCTCGTGTGTGGCCTCAGCCCTGCAGGAGCCGCCCTAAGATGGGGGGGTGGAGGAAAGAGGGCTGACTGTGCCCGTACAGGACCCTCTCACTGTAGCTTCAAAAGCTGTGCTTCTGAGCCCATCTGGTCCCTTAGCCAAGAACCAGGGCAACCACACCAGCAGCCTGGAGTCAGCCCCTCCCTTCTCAGGACTGCCTGCCTGATCAAATCCAGGCCTTCCCGTTACGTCTTTCAAAGACCTCAGACTCTCATTAGTCTTGAGCCCAGACCCTTGGCTCCGTCAGGCTAATCTGTGCTCATGCTGTGCACACAACACAACCGTTCCCACTCTGTGCCTCTGGGCTGTCGCACAGGAGCTACAGTATGGGGACTCATGTCACACTGCACAGGTGTGGCTCCTGGCTCCATCACCGGTGGCTCCGATCTCAGGCCATTCACACCTGCTTCCTCACGTGAAAACAGAGTAACAGGACCACCTCACAGCGCCATCGTGAGGACTCGCTGAGCCGAGGTGTATGGAGCGCTTAGAACGGCGGTTGGGCCATGCCAAGCGCTCAGTAACGTCAGCTGCTTGTGTTATCGCCACCCCCCTTACCCCCCCGGTTCTTCCCCTCCACTGGCTCATGTCTGTCCTCTTCCTTCAAAGCCCAGCTCATAAAGTCTCTCCTCAGAATCCGCCCACGGCTTCCCCATGTCCTGGTGTTCCCTCAGTAAGCTGGGTACTCAGTGTGTTCCTTCCTTACAGATGGGGTCCCTGCCGAGTAAGAGAACAGTCCTTGCTGTAGATGTCACCAAATGGAGACATTTCTTTTTTTTTCCCCCCAAAGATTATTTGACAGGGGGGGGGGGGGGGCAGGGCAGAGGAAGTGGGGAGAGAGAAAACCTCAAGCAGACACCCCACTGAGTGGGAGACTGACGCGGGGCTCGAGCCCATGACCCTGAGGATCATGACCTGTGCCGAAATCAAGAGTCAGACGCTCAACGGATTGAGCCACCCAGGCGCCCCGTAAACACTTCCATTTGATAATGAAAGTCGGCTCTTAGCTGTCTCCTTCCATCTGCCTTGTCCTCAGTGGGCCCTCTCGGAGCTACACCCAGGACTTCCCCAGTGTCCTGGGCCCGGACACTCTGCCACCTCTGAGGCCCCTTCTCTCATCCACGGGGCTTCTCTGGTTCCAACCGCTGCCCCACCCGCACGCCCTTGGGACTCTGGAACACGCAGAGTAGGCCCTGTTCATGCCTGGGCCCGCAAGGGTGTTCTCAGTGTTTCTGCCCTGCTGTGTTTCATGATGCTCCCCGCATTGGCCTGAGGCTCCTGACCAACCATCTCTTCACTCAGACCCCGTTCTTCCATTCAGAGAGACACAGGGCCGGCTGCTGCTCCTCCCCCTGGTGCTTGGAGTCGCTCTCAGGGCTCTGCTCCCAGTGAGACTTTCATCAGCGTGACCCGCTGCATAGAGCAGTGACAGCACACCTGGGGGCTTTAGAAAGTTCTAGCACCTGGGAGCTGGGCTGCAGAGCTTCCGGCTGAACTGATCTCAGAGTGGGGCCTGGGCATCGCCAGGAGCCTCTGATGTGCAGCAGGGGGAGGACTCCTGAGCTCAGTGTCACATGGGATTCAAGGTCAACATGGAACGCTGAATTCACACGCATGGGCAGGCAAGGGGGAGGGTACCTGCAGAGCCGGCACAGCTGATCAGAGTGGGCTCCTCCAGCTGCCGCAGGGCCTCCTGGACCACGTGCTCTGCGGCCTTCCTTGACTCCGCCAGCAGCATTCTCCGTTGGTCCTTGGCGAGCTGGCACGCTGACTCCTAGAAATGGTCCAGGGAGGTGAGAGTTGGACACAGACCCCATCGTGAGCCATTCCCGGCATCTGAACTCAAGCTACTGCTAGTGAGGCCCAAGCCAGTTCGCCCGACACAGAAAACAACCCTTCCACTTCGCCTGCAGGCGTGTGCAGGGGGGCGGCCCAGGAAGCTGTGGGGATGGCCGTGCTGCAACCCATTCTCCATGCACGCTCTTCTCCTGTGAAGAAGAGGCAGCTCTGCTGGCCCTCATCTGCTCTGTGGGCGACACAGAACGTGCTGGTGTGTGGAGCTATGGCTGCAGAGTGTGTTCACCATTGGGCCAGGGGCCCCAAGCTGCTTTCAGACCATCCCTGGCCCCCCACCCCCACCCACCTCCATGAAGACATCACTGAGGCCCATGGCTGTGAGCTCGGACATGGTCAGCCAGAGCGGGCATCCGTAACTTGCCTTTGCGCTGGACAGTTCCTGCTGGGTGTGTTCCAGCTGTTCCTGAAGAGCCGATAATTCCTCCTCTCGACGAGCCACGGCATGCGCCAAGCTGCTCCGCTCCTTCTCCAGCTCAGCGATCTGGGCGGCCCACTTCGCCTCTGACTGCAGTGTCGACCGGGTTAAAGAGGGAGAATTGAACAGTCCACTTCTCGGGAGTCCAGACCCACCAGCAGACCATACGGAACAGGAGGCGGTATCCCTAAGCCACCACCTTTATTCCCCCAAGCACACACTGAGCACAGATAGGACCAGCTTGGCCAGCTGCTGCGTGGGGCTGGACGCCGGATGACAGCAGTCCCCAAGCCAGAGGGGAAAATGTGGAAGGGAGGTGATGCTCACCTGGGCAGAAGTTTCCAGGCTGCCTCGGACAATCTGGAGTTCCTGTTTGCTGGTGGCAAGTTCTTGCTTCAAGCTCTCTAGTACTTCCGTCTGTTCTTGAGTCTGAAAGAGAAGAAAAATAGGAGCACTCTGATCTGGGTGGTGGTTGCCAGGGATAAACACATAGAAAAATCCCCAAGCTGTCAGAGAGCCTGGCTGGCTCAGTCAGTAGAGCATGCAACTCTTGATCTCGGGGTTGTGAGTTCAAGCCCTACGTTGGCTATAGAGATTACTTAAAAATAAAATCTTAAAAAAAAAAAGGTCCCCACACTATCAATGGGAGATTTGTGTACTCTCTTGTATGCAAGGTTGGATGTACCCAACAAAAAGTGGGTGGGAGGAGGCGAGAGCCCAGAGTGTTCCAGAAAGTTTTTTTCTGGCGCAGTAAGATCGAAGGGAGAATTTTAGAGACATTTCCTAAATGTTGCACTTCAGCTTATAATACTGATTACAGTAGAACTAGATCTTTTTTCTTATAGGTAGAAAGTGTTTTTTAATTTTTTAAATTGAAGTATAATTGATACAGAACTGGATCTTTCATTCAGACATCCCAAAGCCTGGTATGATGCTGAATCTGACCATCTTATAACAACTCTCTTTTCTTGATTTCTTTCATAAGTGCTATTTTTCAAAGAGCAGGTTGCAACCCATTAGAATTCACAGCTAACATTAAAAAAAAATGAAATAAACAAGGGTGCCTGCATGGCTCAGTCAGTTGGGTGTTCGACTCCTGGTTTTGGCTCAGGTTGTGATCTCAGGGTCGTGAGACCGAACCCTCATCAGGCTCTGCGCTCAGTGTGGAGTCTGCCTAACACTCTCTCTCCCTTTGCCCCTCCCCACCTCTCTCTGTTTAACATAAATAAATCTTTAAAAAAAATGAAAAATTAAAAAATGAAATAAACATGCACACACAAAACATTCAAATGCATCCACACAGTAAGGATGAGTACCGCTTTATGAAACTTTTACTTCCATTAAATAGACTGTATTTCCTATCCTGAGTCATAGAAAAGTGTGAAAGCCACTACTCTTTAAGTGTAAGGCATTGGGTTTTCTCCATCCGACACATCTTACTGCAATGGGACCTGCCTGGCAACCCTACCCCAACTCATGGGTGTTCTCTTGGCCACAAGTCCTTGTAAATGCTCGTGTCTCTCTCCGATATCTGGAGAGAGTACTTTTACTTCTCTCAACCATCCCAGACTCTCCCTTGGCAAGCATCTGCTGACAGACCTGCCCAACTGGAGCCCCGTTATCATGCCATGCCTCTAACCCCTTGTGTGTCGGTCACCCTGTCCCGTGCCCAAGCCTCTTGTAGTGCGTTCGCGGGGCTCTAACCCACGGGGCTGCCCATGCAGCAAAAGACAAGGTCTTTCCACCTGGGCAGTGCCCCAGGCCCGCCTCCAGCTCGGGCAGAACCCCTCCCTCACTCCCCATGCACTTCTCCTTCCCCTCACCTTCCGCTGCGCCTGGTCACTTATGCGCTGGAAAGAGTCCTCTAGCTCTTTCTTCTCTCGTTCCAAATCCGCCTGGGCTTGCCTGGCCACGGACACCTGTTTGGTCACCTCTGCATTCTGTAGGGGAAAAACGGTGTCTTGAACGGGCTTATCTCAGGCTTAACAGCTCAGGGACAACATCTCCCTTCTAGAACAAATGACAGCATTCACACAGCTGGACACAGAAATCACATTTCTACCCAGAGAGAAGCCAGAATAGAGCTGTCATCTTCAGATACTCAGCGTTCAAGTATTTAAAAGAATAGGGGCAACTGGGTGGCTCAGTCAGTTAAGCATCTGAGTCTTGATTTTGGCTCGGGTCATGATCTCGGCATCGTGAGATCGAGCCCTACGTCAGGCTCTGCGCTGGGCATGGAGTCTGCTTGGGATTCTCTCTCCCTCTGATCCTCCCCCCTTCCCTGCTCGATCTCTCCCTAAAAATAAATGAATAAATAAAAGAATAATAAAGATGGGGGATAATCTAATCGGGGCTGGCATCGAAAGTCAAGATATGGAAGGCCAGTGAGCCTGAAAAGCAGTGGTTTCCATGAAATGATGGTGACCCACTCAGAACTGGTGGGGGCAGAGAGCGGCAGTGCCCCCTGTGGTGTGGGGACGGCGGACGGTGCAGGGTCCTACCTTCCGCAGCAGGTCAGCGTGGTTCTGCACCAGCTCACTGTACTTTTCCTTTAGCTTGCTGTACCGCTGTTCATTGGCTTGGGCTCTCCCTGTATTGTCAAGAGCCAAGGTGAGCAGTCTACCCCTGCTGGGACCCTTTGCCTTCCTTCCCATAAGCCAGAGTCCCTAGAACAGCCTTCTTTCTTTTCACAAACAGAGACACCTTCTTCGCCCTTGAAAATCCTACTGAAATAAACTCCTCTGGGCAGTTGTCTTAAAAAAAAAAAAAAAAGAATCCACTGGATTCAGATCGCTGCACTGATTCATGTCTCCTGAGCATGTGGCATTAGCTTCATCGGTGTTTTGGCTTTAGGCTATCATCTCTCCTTCGGACACCCTGCACCCCAGGCAGGCACCCCACTGTCACCTCCTGATTCCCGTCCCCACATTCTGGGCCCATGGGGCTCTCCACCGGCTGGGTTCCCACCCACCCCTCGGGCTGGCGATACAAAGGTCCTTGCTGGTGGCTCTTGGGAAAGAAGCACGGCTGGGGCTCTGCCGCTCAGCCCCATCCTTCCCCCGAGCCTCGCCTGACTCTTCAGCCCCCACCGTCAGCCCCAGCCCGACGGACTCACTTTCGATCTCTGTCAGGCTCCGCTGGGCCTTCTCCGTGTCTTCTCGCTTCTTCTTGAGTTCGTCCAGCTCGGCGCGGAGGAACTCGCTGTCATCAGCCGCCTGCTGCCGCAGATGCCGCTGCTCCGCCAGCTCGGCCTCCAGCTCGCTGACCCGGCCCTTCAGCTGCAGCACGGCCCGCTGGCTCTGTGGGACGGACTCAGCCAGTGAGCCCCAGCGCCGTGCCACTGGGCTGGGCTGGGCTGGGCAGGAGAAGCGGGTCCCTCTGGGTTTCCGTGTTTGTCTAACAAACCCACTCCCGATGCCTCGTGAGAGTTGAGGCTTCTGGTCATCAGAGGCCACCCGGCCAACAACAGGGTGATGGCAGGGGGACTCTAGTCCTCTTAGAGTGGCCTGGGAGCAGTCCTGGACGAGCTGGCACGAGGGAGGAGGCGATGTTCGCCTGTCCCTGGGAGTGAAGCCTCCAGCCAGGGGTGGGCCCGAGGGGCAGGCCTATTTGCCACCCCAGACACTGCACACAGTCATGAGAGTTACAAATCAAACCTTCCGATAGCCATGGGAGGAGAACAGGTCTTCTCACCATTGGCTTCGTAGCCAGCTGGCGATCACGGTTCTCTCTAAGAACCAGAGGGACACGGGTATTGGCTTAGAAGCCATTCTCAAGGCAGGAATGATGGAAATGCAGTGCCACCAAGACCACGGGAGGACCAGGTCCTTCTGGCTTTCACATTTCTACTAATGAGCGCCCTGCACCCCCCAAATGTGGTCCGACAAGTGTCTCTGTGAAGCAAATTTAATATGAACATGTCATGTCACGGCCAAGCCCAGAACCAGATCAGAGCCTGACTCATACCTCAGTCTTCATGTTCTCCAGTTGTGCCTTTAGCTCACTGACGTCTCTGTACAGTTGACCAATTAGGTGATCCCTGGGAACAGAAGGAGAACAAGTTTGCTTCCACTGGGCTTCCATCCCTTTCCTTCTAAATGCGAGCTGGGAGATCAGGGGAGGAAGTTAAAAGCTGGTGTTAATTTGGGGAAAGTTCTTTGAAATTCCACGAATTATACGCTAAGACCCTCTCCATGTTATGGGATCTGAATCTAACACCCATGGGGTATTTTAGCCTCATCTGATCTCCCTCTGGGATTCCAGAGGCCGATATCTGAGGGTCGAGACACTTCTCTGCGGGGCCCAAGTGTCACTAAGCAACCCGCCCTGGTTGGGGGTGGCCAGCCGGACCCCGGCCTCACGGAGTTTCTGTACCACCTGCCTGCACCCAGCGTGGACTCACTTCTCATCCTTGTTCACGCCGTTCTGACTGTTGAAATTGAATGGGTCGCTGCTGAACGAGCTGCCGAAGATGTCATCAAACTTGTTGTCGAATAAATTCTGTGGTGACCAAAAAGGAGTGAGGACAAAGTTAGAGATCCAGAGACTTCTTTTTTTTTTTTTTTAAAGATTTTATTTATTTATTTGACAGAGATAGAGACAGCCAGCAAGAGAGGGAACACAAGCAGGGGGAGTGAGAGAGGAAGAAGCAGGCTCATAGCAGAGGAGCCTGATGTGGGGCTCGATCCCATAACGCCAGGATCACGCCCTGAGCCGAAGGCAGACGCTTAACTGCTGTGCCACCCAGGCGCCCCAGAGACCCAGAGACTTCTGTGCGGGGGTCAGAGGACTGAGATGTAAGAAAAGGGACCCTTTTCAACTGGGTTCAAGTCCATCTGTGGTCGCTCCTAGGGACCGCAGGGCAGGGGTCTCGGTCTAGGTTAGCGCTTGTGTTACAATGTGGTCGAGCTTGGTGACAGCCAAAGGGACTTGGTCAGATCGCCTCCCGTCCTTTCCCCTGTGCGTATGGGGCAGCGTAAAGGGCTGCATGTGGGGCTCACCACCTACTGTCACCCTAAGCCTAACCCTCGGGTTCCAGTCAGGTGCTCCTCACCTGCTGGGAGGCATCCATGTCCACAAGGTCATCCTTCTCCAAGACGGGCTCGCTGTCCGGGGACGAGGCTTCGGCTGGGATGACCACCACAGGGCTGATGTGTTCCGACAGCGCAGAGGCTCGCAGGAAGTTGGGTGGGTTCTGAAGACGGAAGACACACCCCCAAACCGTGTCACCCGCCAGGCCTGCCCGTCTCTGAGATCTGAGAGCGCCCAGGACCCGCAGCTCCTATGGTGGGGCTGGGAGTGCTTACCTCTGGCAGCTGAGGGATCTGAATGAGCCGCTTGAAATACTGGAGGTTGCTGGAGCGGTAGAATAGATCTTTCAACCTGGGGGTGGAGAAGGGCCTGAGGGGTGCTGGGTGCCTTCCCGGCCCCGGGTCGGGGACAGCGCAGACCCCCCAGCTGTCCTGCTGTTCACCCAGCCCAAAGGTGCGGGCTGTCAAGGAGACGACCTTCATGACGCTGGGTTTCAATTGTGACGCTGCAGGGGAGGTTATGTGTAGCCTGTCCCCACTTAGGCTGTGGTGAGGAAAGAAGGATTCAAAGGACAGAATCCTCTGGAAGAGTGGATCACCCTAGAACAAATTTCTGCATCACTGTGGAATCTATTCTGGTGGCTGTCTTCCCAGGACCATCTGGCTCAGAATAACATGAAAATAAATTTACTCTCTCTGAGGATACACCACCTAACCATAGGAATGGAGAAGGGAACTTCATTACTAAGGGAGATCCCTTTGTTGTGGGGCTCTGTGTTATCTCCCCAGTTAGACTAGAAGCTTCTAGAGGGCAGAGACTGGGCCCTGCTGAGCTGGGTTCACCACAGTACCACGCACAGAGGAATTAACTCATCAAGACCTCATTGCAGAAAAGCAATCTATTTATACTGTGTCCCAATCTTGGATGGGTATGGGAATGAAGAGACCAGATTCTTTCCTCATCTTCAGATGTCCATTTTGAATCGGAACATGGAAGGCTGAGGAAGCAGAGAGCACCAGACGGATTTCCTGAGAGGAAAGAGGGTCGTGGGTCTCTGTGCCCTCTCCCTGCAGCACACGATCTCCCCCAGCTCAGCCCAATAAACTAAACCCCTGGGGTCTCATGCCAGCCCTTCTGACCCCAAGGTTGGGACTGCCTCAGTGAGGCCCTTGGTGCTTTCCCTGAATTCGGGGACACGGAGGCCTCAGGGAGCCGCCAGGTCTGCACAGACGAGGCTTTTATAGGCTAGGAAAAAATGAAAGGAAATAAGATCACCTGACCACACATCCCCCTCCTTCTGGGCTGGAGCCAACAGTAATAGGCTGCATTGCTTTCATAAGCTACTGGAATTTACCATTCCAGGAAATCAGCCCCAGGGCCTGTCTCCTAGGATTTAATAAGTCATTTATTATAGAATAAACATATAAGGCTTTTCAAATGGAAAAAAGAAACCGGGAGGTTAGCACAACCCTGAACTTGGCCTCTGACTGCTGCCCGGGAACTAGCAAGAGAAGCCTGAGCTCGGGATTTGGCAGCTATGATTATTCTCTGTTGTCAAGGCCGAAGAAATTAACAGGCAAAACAAGAGGGTCAAAGATAGCGTGCTGAGCCCCAGTGCCCTTCTCGTCACCTGGGTTTTCTCTTTCACGCCATTCCTTCCCCTTTTCCTTGGGCACACGTAACGAACAATAAACTGTACTTCTCCCCTCGCCAGCGATTCTCTTTCCCAAATGCACAGAATAATTTACCCTTCAGTCAGACAAGCTCTTCCTCTTCTAGACAAGACAGCTGGCTTACTACCTTACTAATTTATCCAAATATTTATGCGTAATTGGCTACTACATATCAGGGGCTAGGGACGTAATAATGGAGAGTCGAGCAGAAATAAAGCTGTGCTAAGAACCACGAAAGAAATAAATTAGGTGCTGGGCTGGAGAGTATGGGGGCGGGGCTGGGGTTGGAGGAACAGGAGAGGAAGAAGACCTGACTCAAATAAGAGATTTAAGATTTAAGGCCAGAGATGTCTTTGTGAGGAGGTGACCAAAGATGTCCCAGAGCCGGCCAGGCTGGGAGAAGAGCCTCCCAAGGAGAGGGAACAGCAAGCATGAAGGCCCTGATGGAGAAATGAGCCAGGAGCGTTCTGGGAACTGGAAAAGAACCCCATGCGGTGGAAACACCATAAGCCTTAAAGATGAGGTCAGAGATGGCAAGCAGGGCCTTGTAGACCATGGAGAAGAGATTGGATTTTATTCTCAGTGTAATCAGAAGCCGCTAAAAAGGCCCTGAGCAAGGGAATGATGTCTTTACGAGGTTGTTCTAACTGCTGGGGTAGGGCGACAGGATTTCAGGGGGTAGGAGTGGAAGCCCAGGGCACCTGCCATACTGGAGGGTCCAGGCACACAACAATGGTGCCCCAAAAGATTGGAGCTATGATTGGTGCCAAGGTATACATGCAGAGCATCTGCCAGTGGACTGGACATGGGGGATGAGGACAATGGTGAGTTCCAGACCTCTGGCCTAAACAGATGTGGTAGCGTTTACTGAGATAAAAAGGGCTGGGGAGGAAAAATTTGGGGCTTTTTGTTTATTTATTTTTAGAGAGAGGGAGAGAGAGAGAGAGAGCACAAGCAGAATGGGGAGAGGGACAGAGAATCTCAAATAGATTGCATGCCAAGCACGGAGCCCAGCGTGGGGCTTGATCCCATGACCCTGCTATCACAACCCAAGCTGAAACCAAGAGTCAGACGCTCAGTCAACTGTGCCACTCAGGCACCTGGGGAGAAAAAGTTTGGGGAGGAAAACCTAGAGCTCGGTTTGAGATGGAAGACAGACAGGTGGGTGCCTGAGACTGGAATTCAGAGGCAAGTCTCAGTCAGCTAGAGATACAAATTTGGGTGTTGCTTTTCATGCACATGGTATAAGACCTTATGTGGTCTGAAAACACAGGGAGCAGAAAGAGAGGATGAAGCCCTGGGCATATACAGCAGGTGATAAATGAATGCATGGTATCGCCTTCTTCGACACGCTCATGTGGGTTTTGTTAGAGAACTAACAGCTTCGCCAACCAGGGGTAGGTTTGCTGCCGTCCTCGTCACTTTCCTTCACCGCACTGCTTTACCAAGCTGATACCCTCATTCCTCAATCATTTCAAAGCAGGTGCTCTTGCGTGGACTAATTGAGTTTATAGCATTTGTTTCTCTCCCTTAAGCCACTTACTTCGTGAACTGCTCCATGAAACGGTCCCGGTGGCCTTGCAGGGTGTCGGCTGGGAGACCTGGAAGAAATTGGGAAAAGGGTGAGAGGGAAGAGGAGGACCACAGGAGGACCAGGCGAGCCACAGTGGGGCTCTGGGAGGAAGAGGACCAACCACCCTCGGGCTTGTGGCCTAGAGCCGCCCCAGGGACGGGGTCTGGTAACCAAGGGGGCCCAGAAGGGCCAGCAATGAGTCTAAGGGCGCTTATCCTCCACATCTGTCCTTCTGTTTGTTCCTGCAGCGTGAGCCATTCTGGGCGCAGTGGGCTGGAAGTTGTGTCCCTGACCACGGAAGACGCCGTGGTGACCTGACCAAGCATGAGGACAGACCCCCAGCAGCTGGCGGAGGTGTGGGTCTCCCAGAGGTACGTGCAATGGGTCAGTCCAGCGCAGACGTTAGCCTGCGAGGGATCCATAGAACCTGCCTGAGAGAATCCCTGCCAGAAGGCAAAGATTATAGAACAACACTCAGGCTCCCGGTCCGGTGCTCACTTGGTCACAGCCAACGGCAAGATGCTAGACAAGCAGCAGCCTCTTAGACCAGCCTCCTTCCTCTATAGGGCGGGTTCTCTGAGGTCCCTTCTCCTCCCAGAATGCGTGACACTGCGTACTTCAACTATAAATCACAACTCAGTGATCCCCTTATTTCTTGGTTTACTCCTTAATGCACATTTTAGGAATTTTTGAAGTTTATACTTGGTACAAAGAGAGAGTATGTGTATATTATATGATAATTCAAAACAACCAGTATACAGTGGATGACAATGGCACTTTACCTCAGTGGCCTCTCTCCCCAGAACCCTTAACCCCAGTCCAGTCATGAGAAAAACATCAGGCAGACTTAAATCTGGGGACATTCTACAAGCGTGTGACCAAATCTCGAAACTGTCAAGGTTGTCAACACAGAGAAAGTCCGAGAAACTGGGACAGCCAAGAGGAGGCTAGGGAGACACAATGACTCAATGTAATATGGTGGCCTAGATGGGATGTTAGATAAAAACCATGGAAATCTGAATCAAGTATGGACTTCAGCTGATAATAACATATCAACATTGGTCCATTCATTGTGACAAATGTACCATATTAATGTAAGATATTAACAATAAAAGAAACTGGGTTCAGGGTACGGGGCACTTTCTGAACCATCTTTACAACTTTTCTGTAGATCTAAAACTATTCTAAAATGAAACCTTTATTTTTAGAGACATACATATTGTGTAGGGCAACTGCCTTTCTTGCCTCGGGATTCAGTCCACCCTCTGCCCCTCTGGGTGTGCTCACTTGCTCCAAAGCCCTCTGAACGTCTAAACTCCGATTCCAACCTCCCTTCCACGAGATGCTCCTGGATTAACCTGAGTGATGCTGCTTCCCGTCCCCCCGAAATAACTAGACCCACTTCTTGTCAGAGACCACAGTTCTAGAGTATCCCTTGTCCCGTCTTCCAAAACACATCCTGGCACTTTGCCCTTTGCCAGGGCTGTAACACCTTGCTAGTATCCACTCAGGACTTGATTTTTGTTGGTTCTCCATCATCCACACATTCTGCACGTGTATATCCCTCATGGGGACGCCTCTTCGTGTGGCCCAGAAACCACCCACGTCAGCCTCACCTGGGGTATGGTTTCACCATGCACACCCCGAACCTACCAGACCTACAGGAGCAGGACCCACACGCATTGTCTTAAACAAGGAGCACACAAAAGAACTCCACAAGACCAGTCGTTTCCAAAATAGAATCTGCAAAGGCATGCCAGGATCCATGGCTGGGTAGGGGCTGGCCCACCACTGTACGAGCAGCTCTGTTTTACGTTTTCTATTTCCCCACCAAATTCTACGTGTACAGAGAAACTGCGTGGATGAACACTTTGGAAACCACTGTCCTTGCACCTGTGGGTCCAGGCCGCGTCTGGGATCATTCGTGTGGGTCCTAGGAAACATGATGTGTGTGGACGGAGACGTGGTGAAGCCAGAAGTGGAGGGAGGGAGCTGTCCCAGGACACCGCTATGGAGAGCCAGGTGCTTCCTTGACCAAGGCTTGTGCCCTGCTTTTCACTCTCAAGAGGGTCAGGAGCTCTAGGGCCTTTGGGAGCAGGAGCAGAAAGGGCACAGAAGGGACAGCCTCTCGCTGTAATCCTCCTTCAGGCCAGAAGCGCACAGAGAAGATCCGGCCCATCGTACTCACAGGAGTGGAGTTTGAAGAGGAGCTTGACGGTGTAGTCGTACAGATGGCTGCAGTCCAATATGACCTGGATCAGCGGCGCGAGGCGGCACTGGCCGGCTGTCGTCACGGACACCGAGCGGGACATGTCCAGGGAATTGAACACTAGGGAATTAAGGGGACACAGGCCGTAGGGGATAGAAAACTACAGGCAACCTTCTCAGAGGGGCAGAAAGCAGAGGTCTGACACACACCTAGGACCCAAGCTCTGTGCACACGCTACGTCATCAGATGCAGTTAGCCCTTACAGCACTCCCGCGGGGCAGGTACTCACAGGAGCAAACAGGGTGAGTCCCCTGAAGGCAATCACATGGGGGAAAATAGCACACATCGATCAGAACACAAAGGAGGGAGTAATGCAGTCCTGGCTTCCTAGGGGGCTTGCCACAGGGTCTTGGGACACCAGAAGCGGACATGTGCAGGAGCCCCAGGGCATGTTGCTCCCTGTGTCTTGCTCCACGGACCCCTGGACCCCTCCACATTACCCTCTGCCCCCCCAACCCCTTGGTTGTCTTTTTTTTTTTTTTTTTTTTAATTTTAGGGAGAGAGAGAACACCCAAGCAGGAGGGGCAGAGGGAAAGGGAGAGAGAATCTGAAGTAGACTCCACGCAAAGTGCTGAGCCCAACACGGGACTCGATCCCATGACCCTGAGATCACAACCGGACTTGAAATCAAGAGTTGGATGCTCAGCTGACTGCGCCACCCAGGCGCCCCGTACCCCTCGTTCTTAAACTAAGCAACCAGACGCCTGGCCGTGGACCCTCAGTGTGCACACCACTGGCCAGAGCCGAACTCCGTCCTGCAGAGGCTACCCACCACCTGGGAGACTCCACCACGGCCAGCATCGAGAAAAATCTGTGAGCGGGGCTGCCCCGGAGGAAAGCCCAGAGTGTCTGTGTTCATCCTTCCCTGACTGCGCTAATCCCTGTTAACTGGCTTACTCTGGCAGCTGAAAAAAAAAGGAAAAAAAAAATCCCAAACAGTTCTAATTAAAAGGCAGCTTTTCTTTTTGACACAAATTAAAAGCAGCTGTCACAGCAAGGCGGCCATCCTCAAGGCTACTGGCTTCCTTGGGCTCCCCTCTGGCAAGAAATCACAGACTGCTCCATCCTCCCAGGAATGCCCCTTGGCATCCGGTAATATCTAGAGCAGTGTGACTGTGGACAAGTTACTCAACCTCTCTGTGCCTCCTGATGCGTTTCTGTAAAACGCAGGGGGTTCTAATAGCACGTACCTCACAAACGTCTTGCATGTATTCGAGGATAGTGTCGAGTAAAGCGCAGGGCACTGCAGCGGATCTTGGTGCTGGCTTTGAGATTCATTAGAATCCCCTGGGGAAATTTAAAATCTAATGTTTGCCTGCAACTCCCCTACCTCCCATTCTGTTTTAATTGGTCTGGGGTAGGGTTGGGGCGTAGGTGCGTTTCAAAAGCCCCCCAGGTGATTCTAACAGGCAGCTAGGGTTGAAAGCTCTATTTTCTAGCTGAGTGGTTCTCATGAAGCAGAATCAGCCGGTAGCACTGTGCAACCGAATTCTGTGATGTCGTAAGTGTCCCTGAACCGTTCAATATGGTGGCCACATGGGGCTACAGGTGCCTGAAATATGGCTAGTGCAACCGAGGACCTGACTTTTTAATGTTATTTAGTTATGATTTATTTCGGGTTGCGTGGGTGGCTCAGTCGGTTAAGCGCTTGCCTTCGGCTCAGGTCATGATCTCAGGGTCCTGGGATCGAGCCCCGCATTGGGCTCCCTGCTCATCGGGGAGCCTGCTTCTCCCTCTCCCTCTGCCTGCTGCTCCCCCTGCTTGTGCTCTCTCTCTGTGTCAAATAAATAAATAAAATTTTTAAAAAATTATGATATAATTAATTTAAATTAATTTAAATAGGCACTACCATATTGGACAGTGGCCACCATAATGGACAGTGTAGACCTGGCGGGGGAGAGGGGTGGGGCGCTGCTAAAACACAGATGGCTGGGTCCCACCTTCAGAGATTCAAATTCAGGAGGTCTAGGGGGGCACCTGGGGCTTTGCATTTCTAACAAGTTCTCAGGAGATGCCGATGCTGCTGGCCCAGGGACCACAATTGGAGAACTGTTGCAAGTGCTGGAAATCAATGTTAACTGTAACTGGCTCACATTTCCCACAGTTGAAATCCAGAGACACCTGAGGATACTGGCTGGCACCTTGCAGGGTCACAGACTAGCACTCAGAAGCTGGAGAGACCTCTTCCAATGCCAGTTCCCTTGGTTTTTGCAGCACGCAGTAAGGAACGGGGGAAGGGAAAGGGAGCGGGGGAGATGAGTGGTAGAGGGCTCTGGATTTCAAATCATTGCTCACTCAGGGGCAAGAAAGCCACCACCATTTAACCATGTTGGGGTTTGTGCCAAGACTTGGGGTATCTCCACTCTAGAAAACTCAAAGTGGCTGATTCACTTCTGACAATCCCACAGCGTTGGGCTGGATGTTGACCCTGTTTTATGAGCACTGTTCCCCTGTCCTTTCCTCATTGCTGTTTATCTGAAGCATGCATTCTTGAATTTTGGGGAGCTCTTGCTGTATTCCAGGCACTGGGCTAGAACAGAGGGAAGTAACTCAAAGACGAGTAGGACATGATTCCTGATTCCAGGGAGGAGCTCAGCATCCAGTGGTAATGATAGAAATGATCAACCCATATGAAAACTGCCAGGCAAGGGCGCCTGGGTGGCTCAGTCGGTTAAGCATCCGCCTCTTGGTTTCGGCTCAGGTCGTGATCTCATGGGTCATAGGATCAAGCCCCAAGTTGGGCTCCACACTGAGTGAAGAGTCTGCTTGAGATTCTCTCTCTTCCTCTGCCCCTCCCACTTGTGCTCGCTCTCACTCTACAATAAATAAATAAATCTTTAAAAAAATGAAAAAATAAAATAAAATGCATCTGTACCATTTCTCCTACCTGGCTGGGAACACCTTAGGGCAGGGATTCTAGTCTGTGTTTCATTTTTATTTCTCTATTGACTTTTGTAGAAGAAGGTTGCTAGCAGGCTAAGTACCTTCTTTTTTCTCCTACAAACCACGGTTCCCAACAGTTTGTGGTGATCCTCTCACACATCCAGCCTGAACTGACTGGCCAAAGTACGAAGGCATTTGCCGCCCTGGCCCAGGCCTGGCCTAGCGCTGGCCACTAATAGGCCAGTTCTAAGTAGCTGCTGCACACACCAACATACCAAAGGAAGGTGCAATTCAGGGGGACAGAGAGGCTGTTTTTCCTGAGAAAATCAGAGCCCCAGGAGCGAGTCCCACGTGTCCAAGCGCTGAGAAGGTCGCCAAGCCTGTGCACAAATACTCCCAGCTTGGAATCCACTCTTTCACGGAGCTGGACACTTGTCATGGAACATCCCGGATCTTAGAAAACGGGCTCTTCTGTTCCCCGGGAGAGAAGGGGGAGCCATGCTGGCAGATGTGGGGAAGAGCGGACCACAAAAGAAGGAACGGACTCTTCCCTTCCTGACTCCTGTCAGGGAAGTGTCAGGGGCTGACAGCCGGGAGGCGCCAGAATGCTCAGCGAAGGGAGCCTGGAAGGGCGGCCAACTCCCCTTGCCAGTGGAAAGGGGCTCCGTGGGCCTCTCACATGGACTTGGCCAACAACTCAACTCGACCAGCTGGTCGACCCTGTCTGCCGACCAAACAGCACACGGCAGCCCCTCCTCCTGAGCAGGAATCCGTCCTGAGTGCCAGCCCAGCTGAGTGGCAGACAAAGCACCAGCCAGCACTGGGGCCACAGTCTGAAGGTTATCAAAGAGGTCAGACCTGCCTTTGGGCTCTGGGAGGCCTGGGCTTCCAGAGGGAGGCCAGCAGGCTGGGGAGCACGGTCGTTCTGCTCAGAATGAAATCACCGACTCTGAAAATACCCACGAGCTCCAGCCCCTCCCTGCACCAGAGACGAGGAGAGCAGAGATAGGGTGCAGATAGTCCCATTTCCTGGCCTGTGCTACACAACCTTGTAGGGAGAAGGGGGCTAGGACGGCTGGTCCAAGCCAGGAACAAAGCTTGGAATTAGGCAATTCCCATGAGAGCCTGGGCCAGATGGGAGGGAGAGACTCACCAGTTTGGAAGAGGTTAAGTTCACACTCCAGGTAGTCAAACATCTCCACTGTTAACTGGAAACTGGACACGAGAGGAGAGAGCTTATATTCCAGAGCCTGAGGCCAGTGCTTTACCTGTCGCCTCCCCCCGCTGCTGTGTTGCTGTCTCTGTCCCCAGTGCATATGTGCGTGCACACACAGAAACACGTCCACCCACACACACTCAAGCCTTAGCCCCCACCTACGTGGACCTTAAGGTCATTTGAAGATTAAGCAGGGTGAATTCCACAGTGACAGAGGCAGAGGGGAGGACAGGTGCCATGCTGGGTGGGGAGGGCAGAGGGTGATGCCCAGAACCCGGTCTGGATGAGGCACCAGCACTAAGTGGCCCCACCCCAGCTACTGCCCTTGCCATCATCAGGCCCTGTGTGACCCCAGCCAGAGTGGTAACATCGAGCTTTCTTCCCCGTTGGGTCCACAGCATGAGGATGGCCACTCACAAGTTGTTAACGTCGCTCTCTCCAGCCTCATCCAGCTGCCGGTCGCTCATCTGAAGGTTGCCCGGGAACCTGGGATTCTGGAAAGGGAGGCAGAGGAATGAAGTCAGGACAGAGCACCTCAACTAAGCTGACATCAGGCAAGCCGGCTTGGGCAGCAGCAGGCTTGATTCTGCTCGGGTAGCACCCGCACCCTTTGCGGGAGGATGTGTCAGTGCACCCAGACCCCTGACCAGATCACAGCAGAGAACATCTACTACCCATCATCAGAGGTGAAGGCTGCATCCCACCCCTGGGAGCCAAGACAGGTCTCCGCCCTAACAATTCACGTCCCAGGACATTCTTCTAAAGATGCTCTCTGGCACTGCAGTGAGACACAGTGTGACAGCAGCTGGCCCTCAACCATCCACGAGGCGCAGACAGTCCTGCATCTGCATATCCCCAGTACATTCTGATCCCCACCCATGCTTCCCTCTGTCCTTCGGCCACTTCCCGAAGCTGCCATTGTGAGCTCGGGGAGGCAAACCCATTTTCATACTGGCTTTAGGGAAACATAATGAAACAAACCTGAAGGTAGGAAAACATTCCATCACGCGCCCTGCCCCCAAAGCCAGGAGACATTATTACGCATCATTAATCTTGTCAAATATCCGTATCATCTTTTCCCCAGTGTGACCCGCCAGGAGTGGATGGAATGCGGGGCAAAGGGAAAGGTGCAGACGGGCATACGTGGGTGGCCAGTCAATCAAGGGGATCTCAATTCCACGGAGAATATTTTAGGCTCTGAAGACAGAAATCCTCCACTGCACATCTCCTGGCTCTCCCTTCTGCCCTGGCCGCCCCCTCCCACCCTCGGCTCAGCACCCCCGTTCCTCTGTCTCAGAGCCAGCCAGTTCCTCGAGCGCCCCCTTCTGGCCGCATTTAACCTCCTCGCTCAGTCTGGACCTTACGGAGACCTGCTCCGGTGTCCCTCGCCCTTCTTGCTGCCTGTCTTTCCACCACACTGCTGTCAAAACCTGGTGAGCCTGGGTCTTTGAGGGGACGAGCTGTCAACATCCCGGGAGAAGGACTCACAGCTGGAGTTCCCTTTAATCATGTTCTCCAGGCTTAGTGCCCCTTCCCAGTCCTTGCTACTGGCCCCGACGGGCTCCCCTTTCCATCAACGACTGTTTCGCTCCCAAACTGGGTGCCCGGCTCCCACGCCACCACCCTGGTACGTCCCTTCCTCCTTACATCACCGGAACTCCCTCAGCATCCTGCTTCCCACTCCCTTCCCCGTTTTGAATGTGCCGGCTGTCCTTCTGTTCCTCCAGCTTCAAAAGAGCAAGGGCCGGCCTCTCTCCTGACTCAGGATCAGCCCTCCTTGTACGCTACTCCACCTGATCTAGGTTCTGGTTCATTCTGTCCCTCATGCAAGGGGTCCTGATTGAGCACCTGTTCTGGGCTAGATGCTGGGCAGGACGCAGGACACGAGGAGACACACACATCTGTCCTCCTCCTGGAGCCTGCAGTCCAGAGCGCACATGGCCTCACTCTGCCTCCCTGGGCTCCTACACTTCTTCTGATTGCCCAGGTCCTTCCCACGGGCCCCACATCTCCCTAGGTGTTGCCCCCCACCCCTCCTGCCCGTCTTCAGAGAGTCCCCACCACTCTTGCTTGTCCTGGGGACCACCATCCTCAGCTGGCTCTCACTGTCTTCCATTCTGAGTGGGACGATCTCACACAGCTGCCCGGTCACCCTCCCTCTCCACCTGCCTGTTCCTCACACTGACGTGGATCTGCGGTGCATTCCTCAGGAACCCCAAATTGTGCTGGGCCTCAAGCTGTTCTGTCTACAGCTGACCCTCTGACTGGAACGGCCGCCCTGCCCTTCTTCAGCGGCCCCTCCTCTCTACCTGCAAGGTGGCAGCCAAGGATCTGGGGGTCTGGGGGAGGCGGGAGTGTACTCCTTAGGAGGGAGGGAGGGAGGGAGGGAGGGGAACGAACTGTGGGGCCAGAGGGCAGACCGGCAGACTGTATGTCCAGCACTGGCTGCCCCTCCGGTTCGACCTGCTGCCTTTACGTGACTCCAATATTCCACCTTGGCTGGTGTGGTCCCTGTCCCATCCCCTTGAATCCAGGGACCCCTGTGACTGCCTCAACCCATATAGGACAGTAGAAAGGATGTTCTGTAACTTCGAGTCTGGGTCATATAAACGCCACCCACTTCTCCCTTGTTCTCTTGGGAAACTGGCCGGGCTGCAAGGAAGGCCTTACTAGCACTGAGACTTGACGAGGAGGGAGATGCCAGGCCAGCTCCACACTGTCCCAGCTCCAGTCAGCACCGGACTGGGACCACAAGGGGGACTTGCAGCCTGCACCTGCCTGGCCCAGCCCTTCTGGAACTCCTGCCCCACAGAAGGTATGAGAGATGATAAAGGGTTGCTGGTGTTTCAGCCACTGAGCTGGGGGTGAGCTCAGGTGTCCTGCCCGTGAGAAGCCTACCTGGGTGGCCGGCATCTGGGCACGGCACCCCATTACAAGCTCTGGTACCATCCCTGCATCTCTCAGTTCTGGTCCTCACTGGACTTGCCTGGCTTGTCTCCCAAGCAAATACGACTCCTGGAGGCTGGCCCAAAGTCCCTTCACCTTTCTCTCTTCAGAACCTAACCCTGGGCTGCGGCAAGCACCCGGCTCTACACAAGCAGAGGGAAGGGTGGCCACTGAGCAGAAGGGGCTTTCGTGCCGTCAGGCCTGGGTTCAAGTCCCACTTCACCACCAAGCAGCTGCGTGACAAGGCAAGACACTCAAGTGTCCTCCCAGTTTCATCTTCCTCGGCTATAAGAATACCTCCTTCCTCTGGTTGCAGCAGGGATTAAACGATACACAGGACTGGCTAGCAGAGCAGGGTGGGTTCCGTGAATCGGAGCCACGCCACCCTCCCCCCCCCTGCCCCGGCCGAGTCCATAAGAGGTAAATCTCCTTCCTTCCCCATTTCCAATGCTAGCTCCCCACCTGCTGTCAGGCCATTCCTCCCGACCCCTGCTCCATTCACACCCTCCCTCCATCGTCTACCTCGGCCTGCTTCGATGCCACAGCCCTGCATCATTTCAGAAGGCCTCTGGCTCCTGCTACAGGCTCGCGGGACTGCTCTGAACCGTGACACGATGCCGAAGGTACGTAAGCCTCCTCCCCTGATGGATCCGGACACTCCTGACCAGCAGACCCTTTCTACCTGTCCTCCCCTGCCACCTGGTTACCCAGCACGACGGTTTTACCTGCATTGGGCGCATTAGAAATACTGTCTAAGGCCACAGGCAGACGCAAAGAAGGTTCTGTGTGGGAACTCACTACATAAAAGGGATGTTTTTATTAATAGTCAAGGCAGTGCTTCTGAAACATTTTCCTAAGGCAGCCTAGTGGATAGGGCTCCTCTCTGTAAAATGGGGAATAAAAGGTCCGGAAGATGTGGGCCCGAATCCCAGTCCTGAGTCCCACTGCAGCCGTAAAATAGCTTCCTCTTGCAGGATATGGTATAAACACCCCCTGAGGGGCCCGGGCCGCCTTATTCCCCGGAAGACCTGAGAGTTCGGCCCACAGACGTGCGGGGGGGGGGGGGGGGGGGG
>NW_024424452.1:9480248-9484648 GCF_017311325.1 Ursus maritimus | reverse complement strand
CGGGCCCTGCCCCGCCAGCACTCACTTTGGTGTGATATTCCATCTTCGTTCTTAGCAGTCTGAGGTAGACGCTGCAGAGCTGTCCGTACCCCTCACTCAGGTGGCCCTTTTGGGAAAGAAAAGAAAGTAGGGCATCAATACTAACATTTGGGGGAGACTGACAGCCAGGACTTCTGTTTTCAACAACATATATATATTTTTTTCTGATTCTGAAAATAACATGGTGGAAAATTTTGGAAAATATAGACAAGCACAGGTACAAACAAATCACCCTTAATCTAAACACCGGACAGAAAAATGGTGAACATCCTGGAGAACAAAATGTTATTTAGTTTTTTTTTTTTTAATTTAAATAGATACTTTTTTAAAGTTTTTTTTTTTTTTAATTTAAATAATCTCTATACCCAGCATGGGGCTCGAACTCATGATCCTGAGAGTAAGAGTCGCATGCTTGGGGTGCCCTGGGTGGCTCAGTCGGTTGAGAGTCCGACTCTTGATTTCGGCTCAGGTCATAATCTTGGGGTCGTGGGATCAGCGATCGCTGGTTGCTCGGTGCAGAGTCTGCTAGAGATTCTCTCCCTCTCCCTCTGCCCCTCCTCCTGTTCGCACTAAATAAATAAATAAATAAATAGGGGCACCTGGGTGGCTCAGCAGGTTAAGCCTCTGCCCTCCGCTCAGGTCAGGATCCTGGAGTTCCAGAATCGAGGCCCGCATCAGGCTTCCCCCCTCGGTGGGGAGTCTGCTTCTCCCTCTCCCTCTACTCCTCCCTGCTCATGTTCTCTCTCTCTCTCTGTCGCTCACTCTCTCTCAAATAAATAAGATCTTAAAAAAAAATAAGCAAATAAAAAAAAAATAAATAAAATCTTTAAAAAAAAAGTCACATGCTCTTCTGACTGAGCCAGCCAGGTGCCCCTAAAATAATGTAGACATTATTTTTTCGAGCTGTTTTAGGTTCTCAGCAAAACTGAGCAGAAAGTACAGGGATCTCCTATATACCCCCTGCTCCCATGTGTACAAAACCGCCCCCACTGTCAGCGTCAGCACCAGAGTGGGACATTTGTTCCAACTGATGAAACTTCGCTGGTACATCATCATTGTTCCAAGTGAGGTTTACATTAGGAATCACTCTCAGTATGGTACATTCTATGGGTTTCGACATATGGATAATGTCCTGCACCTACATTATGCTATCACGCACAATAGTTTCACTGCCTTAAAGATCCTGTGTTCCACCACCTTTATTTTAAAATATAAAATGGAATCCTCATGAGCTGAACAGCTGGGGTTCCCACATGAGCGCTAACTCCTATATCTTCTTCTGGGTGTACCTACATCCTCTAGGGTACAGGAACCCCACTGAAACATGCCTTGAAGGGCACCAAAGGGAGTGGGGTCATCAGAGAATGTTAAAAATATCAATGCCAGAGATCAGACTATTTCCTAATGTATTAGTTTTCTATGAAAAATCGTATTTTATGAATTGTACATTATACTTGTTCACCATGGAAAAATTAGAAAAATTAGAAAGTAGAGGACAGCAGACAAAGCGAAACGATGCTCAACATCGAAGACAACTATATTCCACATGAAAATGCACCAGGATCAAAAAAGCAAAAGATGAATTGATCTTAGACTTCAATGTAAAGCGTAAAACTATAAAAGTCACAGGAGGTAACAGATGACCTTGGGTATGGCAATGACTTTTTAGATAGAACACCAGAGTCAGGATCCATGAAAGAAATAATTGATCATCAAACTGGACTTCATTAAAATTAAAAAAAAAACATCTAGAAAAGTCACTGTTGAGAGAATGAGAACCCACAGACTGGGATACATCTGATAAAGGACTGTTACCCGAAACATACAAAGTAAGCTTAAAACTCAACAGTAAGAACACAAACAACCGGATTAAAAAAATGGGCCAAAGACCTAAACAGACACCTCCCCAAAGAAGATACACAAAGAAGATAGTAAATGAATGTACGAAGAGATGCCCCACATCGTACGTCACCTGGAGACACAAATTAAAACAACACTGAGCTACCAGTACACACTTATCAGAACGGCCAAAATCCAGAATACTGGTAACACCAAATTCCAGGGGGGATGTGGGCAACAGGAGCCCTCCCTCGTTGCTAGGTGGGAATGCAGGATGGTGCAGCCACTTTTGAAGACGGTTTGGCAGTTTCTTATAAAATTAAACTTACCCTTAACCACACAATTCAGCAATGGCGCTCCTTGGTTTTTACCCAAAGGAGTTGAAAACTTATGTCCAAACAAAACCTGCTCATGGGTGTTTATGGCAGCCTTATTTATAACTGCCAAAACGTGGACGCAACCAAGACACTCCGTGGCTGGGGAATGGATAAATAAACTGGTATACTCCTTCAATGGGGTAGTACTGAGCACTAAAAGTGAAATGAACTGTCAAGCTCTGAAAAGACACAGAGGAACTTTAACTGCATGTTATTAAGGGAATGCAGCCAATCTGAAAAGGCTACATACTGCAGGATTCCAATTCCATGACATTCTGGAAAAGGCAAAACTGTGCAGACAGTAAAATTAGACCAGTGGTTGCCAAGGGCTGGTGGAGGTGGGGAGGGATGAATAATTGGAGCACGGAGGATTTTTGAAGTCAGTGAAACTGTTCTGTGTGATACCACAGTGACGGGTACATGTACTGATACGTTTGTCCAAAGCCACAGAATACACGATGCCACAACACCAGCGAACCATAATGCCAACTATGGACTTCAGGTGATTATGACGTTCTCAGTGAAGGTGCATCACTTGTAACAAATGTACTATGCTGGCAGGGGATGTTCATAAAGGGGGATACTACACGTGTTTGGGGGCAGGGGGTCTATGGGAAATCTCCATAGTTCCTGCTCAATTTTGCTGTGAACCTAAAACTTACTCAAAAAAAAAAAAAAATAATAATAAGGGGGTACCTGGGTGGCTCAGTTTCGTGGCTGACTCTTGATTTTAGCTCAGGTCATGATCTCAGGGTTGTGGGATCGAGCCCCAGGTCGGGCTTGTACTGGGGGTGGAGCCTGCTGGGGATTCTTTCTCTCCTTCTCTCTCTGCCCCTCCCCACACTGGGGTGCACTCTCTTTCTCACTCTCAAATAAATAAATAAATTTTTAAAAAATAATAAGGTCTTAATTAAAAAAAAAAAGTAAAAAGGTTTCTAATATCCAGAAACTCTCAGCCAAATGGAAGAGACAACTACATAGGAAGCAAGGCCTAAAGGAATTCTGGTTTGGATAGCAAGTCAGGCTAGGTATCTGGGTTGACCTTCCCACTGAAAACTACTAAAATATTGGGTAAAACATTTAAAACTTCTTTTTGAAGGCATTAATGAACTAATGAGAGGGAAAGGAATCCTCAGGCCACAGACTGAGTCCATACAGGTACTAGGAGAATAAGTGGAATGCTGGGGTGATGGAGTTGGTGGGGACGGGGGTTTTGCCATACCAGGTAGACCGAACTTTGGTTTTCTGGGCCTCAGGAGCCAGGTAGTGAATAGGAGTCAGGGCTCTGGCCTGCCCATGTTGAAGAGTCTGGTGCAAGAGGCAAAGACTGCTTCCCTGGTGTAGGGGAACTAAGGGTGAACTGGAAATAACACAGATCCCAGCACTCCTGCACCAAAGGAGTCCTCCCTGAGGACCTCAAACCACTGTTGTGATCAGAGGGAGGGAAAAACAACTCCTGGGAACTGGACCCAGGAGCCAGAACTCAAGGGGATGTGCCTGGAATTCACAAAACCTTAAGTTAAGAATTTAATTTAGAGTGATCTCAATGGAAGCAAATGCCCATTCTCTCTGGAGGAAACTGACTTGAAAGAGTTCCCACAAATAAGATTCCTAGGAAAATGAGCAACACACAGCAAAAAATAACTAAGCACAAAAAGAAATTCCATAGCATGAACAACATTCATCAAAAACAATGGATGGCAGGAACAGATCTCAAAGGGCTTTAGATAATGGAAGTATAAGAAATGAAATAGGAGATCACTGCCTAATTTGTCTAAGTAAATAGGCTGTTTCAAAGTACAAGCAGGACACAAGAAATCATAAAAAATGACAAGCAGATTTCGGGGCAACAAAAAAGAACTCCAAGAAATAAAAGCTAGACTAAAATTATAAATCTTATGGAGAGGTTTAACAATAGATTACACCCAGCTGAAGAAGGAACAAATGAACTGAAATTTAGATTTACTGAAATTATCCAGAATGTAGTAAAGAGGCAAACCAGCAGAAAACAATGAAACAGGGGTTTAAAAAATTGGGGTAAGGGGGGCACCTGACTGGCTCTGTTGGTGGACCATGAGACTCTTGATCTTAGGATTGTGAGTTCAAGCCCCATGTTGGGAATAGAGCTTACTTAAAAAAAAAAAA